>NW_019943658.1:90761-99797 GCF_002910315.2 Salvelinus sp. IW2-2015 | reverse complement strand
GGTTCCTAATGTCACTCCCCATCGACCCTGAGAGGCTGAAGAGGAACCTCCCGTCCCCGTGGTGGGGTCTGTGATGGCAGCGGGAGGGCGTCTGACATCATGTCTTCGCTCACAAATACTGCGAGGAGGGAGGGTGAGGATAGACCTGTCAATCTACTGCTTTCTTCTAGTCTTTCTTTTTCACTGAATTCTTCATTTCTTTCTTCGTCTTGTACTACTACTAAATCACTCCCTCCTTCTAAAGTCTGATACTGACGACGTGAGGGACCAGCTGCTGGTGACCATACAGAAGACCTTCAACTATAGTAAGAGCCAATCACAGCAGATCCTGCTCATGGTCATGGAGTGCATGAAGAAGAAGGAGCTGGTGAGTAGAGGAATGACTCAAATAGGATCTACTTTTTAGCTAATTAAATTCAATGACATAAAATACATGTATATAACTAATTACATTAGATTACATAAAAATATACATCATTGATACTCAATGTAGCTTAAAATCCCATCTTCTCTGTCTGTTACGTAACAGGTTAAATAAATATGTTCCCTACAACTTCCCACTCTCTGTCTGTTACAGTAACAGCTTTAATAAACATGTTTCCCTACAACTCTCCCATCTTCTCTGTCTGTTACAGTAAACAGGTTTAAATAAACATGTTCCCTACAACTCTCCATCTCTCTGTCCTGTTACAGTAACAGGTTTTAAATAAACATGTTCCCTACAACTCTCCCACTCTCTGTCTGTTACAGTAACAGGTTTTAAATAAACATGTTCCCTACAACTCTTCCCATCTCTTCTGTCTGTTACAGTAACAGGTTAATAAACATGTTCCCTACAAACTCTCCCATCTCTCTGTCTGTTACGTAACAGACCAGAGGAGTTGGACGAAGAGTGTAGGAACATGCGTTATTTACCTTTACTGTAAAACAGACAGAGAGAAGATGGGGGGAGAGTTTGTAGGGAACATGTTTATTTAAAACCTGTACTGCTAACAGACAGAGAGATGGGAGAGTTTGTGATGGGAACATTGTGTTATTTTAACCTGTTACTGTAACAGACAGAGGAGATGGGGCAGAGTTTGTAGGGAACATTTATTTAACCTGTTACGGCTAACAGACAGAGAGAATGGGGAGTTGGAGGGAACATGTTTATTTAACTGTTACTGTAACAGACAGAGAGATGGGAGAGTTGTAGGGAACATGTTTATTTAACCTGTTACTGTAACAGACAGAGAGTTGGGAGAGTTGTAGGGAACATATTTATTTAACCTGTTACTGTAACAGACAGAGAGATGGGATTTTAAGTACATTGAGTTCAATGATGTATATTTTTTATGTAATCTAATGTAATTAGTTATATACATGTATTTTATGTCATTGAATTTAATTAGCTAAAAAGTAGATCCTATTTGAGTCATTCCTCTACTCACCAGCTCCTTCTTCTTCATGCACTCCATGACCATGAGCAGGATCTGCTGTGATTGGCTCTTACTATAGTTGAAGGTCTTCTGTATGGTCACCAGCAGCTGGTCCCTCACGTCGTCAGTTATCAGACTTTAGAAGGAGGGAGTGATTTAGTAGTAGTACAAGACGAAGAAGAAATGAAGAATTCAGTGAAAAAGAAAGACTAGAAGAAGCAGTAGATTGACAGGTCTATCCTCACCCTCCCTCCTCGCAGTATTTGTGAGCGAAGGACATGATGTCAGACGCCCTCCCGCTGCCATCACAGACCACCACGGGGACGGGAGGTTCCTCCTTCAGACTCTCCAGGGTGATGGAGATGACATTAGGACCTCCCTCTACGATCAGACACACCAACGGGACCCCTTGGCCCAGGCCTGCAACACACAGTAACACACACAAAATTAAATACTATACAAGTATCACAGTGAAATATTACAATGTTTGTTTATGTGCCAATTATTCGCATAGGGGATGGTTTACCAACTGGCGATTTTAAACGAAAATAAATGTCATTTTAAAATGTCATTCATACAACACAAGAATGGATATTGTCATCCCGGCAACATAACTACAGGATGGCCATCTTGGTCAGGGAATGGTTCATTGATCATCTCTTTGAGGTTTGGCCAGACCATCAGTGTTGTGGGATTGAAGTCAGAGGTGAAAAGTGAGCATCCCTTTGCTGTCCCTGCCTTATCACGATCTCCAGGCATAGGATGACAAAGGGAAACCCACAGGTCACAGAGAATTACACGCTCCAGGACTCCACATTGGAGAAGAATGGCGCCGGAGGGGATGGCTGACGTTTTATGGGCTCCTAACCAACCGTGCTATTTTGTGTGTTTTTTCACATTGTTTGTAACTGATTTTGTACATAATGTTGCAGCAATCGTCTCTTATGACCGAAAAGAGCTTCTGGACATCAGAACAGYGATTTACTCACCTCCAACTGGATGAAGATTTTTTCTTGGCTGAATGACGACACAGATAATGTACAGTTGGCTTGGTTTTCCATGCATAGGCAGGACAGAACAGCTACGTCCTGTAAGACGAGGGGTGGGGGTGTGTAGCTGGTGCGTGATGTCTAATACTAAAGAGGTCTCCAGGTATTGCTCGCCTGAGGTAGAGTACCTCATGATTAACTGTAGACCACACTATCTACCAAGAGAATTTTCATGTATATATTTCATAGCCGTTTATTTAACACCACAAATCGATGCTGACATTAAGACCTCACTCAACGAGCTGTAAGCAAACAAGAAAATGCTCATCCTACATGTTCCTACAAATTACCTTGACTAAGCTGTACCCCCACACATTGACTCGGAACCGGTACCCCCTGTATATACCCTCGGTATTGTTATTTTATTGTGTTACTTTTATTTCATGTTTTACTTTAGTTTATTTAGTAAATATTTTCTTAACTCTATTTCTTGAACTGCATTGTTGGTTAAGGGTTTGTAAGTAAGCATTTCACGSCAAGGTCTACACCTGTTGTATTCGGTGCATGTGACAAATAACATTTGATTTGATCATTAGTGTACTCAATCTAATTTGATGTGTAGGCTGAGTTCTGTATGGTAGGGTTGATTTACGTGTGTTGATCTTCTGCAGTGAGATGTGTTTTTCCAGCTGGCGACGTAGCTTCACCTCCGCTCCGTACTTCCCTGTGGTGCCGTTGTCCGCCAGGATGAAGTGRGAGTGGCTGTTGTTCAGGACAGACAGCTTGGACAGCGGGTTGGACATGGTCTGGTACGGCCGTGTTACCTGGTGAGAAGGAAGAAGAAATACAACTGACTGAGGAACACATACCAGAAAACAGCACACTGGACAACACTTTCTCTCATGATATGGGTATGCTTTACAACAGATAACAACTGGTGCTTGGAGTACTGACGTAATGGAGTGAATGGTCACAGGTGTGAATGATTCATTGCTGATTGTGGACCTAAGAGGCTGGGTATGCTTTACAACAGATAACCACTGGCGCTTGGCGTACTGACGTAATGGAGTGAATGATTCATGGCTGATTGTGGACCTAAGAGGCTGGGTATGGTTTACAACAGATAACCACTGGTGATTGGAGTACTGACGTAATGGAGTGAATGGTCACAGGTGTGAGTGATTCTTGGCTGATTGTGGAGCTATGAGGGGGACTGACTTGTAGCTTGTAACACTTACATCCCTACCGATGAGGTCCTCCTTGTTCTCTATGATGCCCCAGGGAGCGATGCCGATGGCACATACCTTCCCTCTGGACTTAGAGGAGTGGTCCTTCAGGGCGTCCCCCACGTGACGGATCACACCTATAGGACAGAAGAAGAAGAATAATTAAGAACCAGGGGACATAACCAGAATGATGAACCAGAATGATGAACCAAAAGGAAGAACCAGGATGAACCAGGAGGATGCACCAGGGTATGGAACCAGAATGAGGAACTAGAAGGATGAACCAGAAGGATGAACCATAATTAGGAACTAGATGGATGAACCAGGGAACGGAACAAGATGGATGAACCAGAAGGAAGCTAGGTAACTTATGTGAGACAATGGACTTAAAGGAATGGTCCTTCAGGGCATCCCCCATCTGACGGAACACACCTATAGGCCATAAGAAGAAGAATGAAGAACCAGGGTACAACCAGAATGAGGAACCAGAAGAATGAAACAGAAGGATGAACCAAAAGGATGCACCAGGGTACGGAACCAGAATGAGGAACCAGAACATCCACACTGAGCTAACGGATAGAGCTAACGCTTTCAAGGAGCGGGATTCTAACCCGGAAGCTTATAAGAAGCCCTACGACAAACCATCAAAAAGGCAAAGCATCAAAACAGGACTAAGATTGAAACATACTACACCAGCTCTGATGCTCGTCAGATGTGGCAAGGCTTGCAAACTATTACAGACGACAAAGGGAAGCAAAGCCACGAGCTTCCCCGTGACACGAACTTACCAGAAGAGCTAACTTACTTCTATGCTCTCTTCGAGGCAAGTAACACTGAAACATGCATGAGAACAACAGCTGTTCCAGACGACTGTGTGATCACACTCTCCGTAGCTGATGTAAGACCTTTAAACAGGGCCAGACGGATTAGGCCGCAGGGCCAACCGTATATAGTCTCGCTTATTTAACTGCTGTTATTTAATTATTTGTAACTTTTATTTTCAATTTTCAAATTTGTACTCATCTATTTTTTACTTAACACTTATTTAAAAAAAACTTCTTTTTAAGAAGCCTTTTGAACCTCGACTTGGCACTCCGGTACCGCTTGCCGTGCGTTAGCAGGGAGAACAGTCTATGATTAGGGTGGCTGGAGTCTATGACAATTTTTTGTGACTTTCTCTGACACCTCCTGGTATAGAGGTCCTGGATGGCAGGAAGCTTGGACGCAGTGATGTACTTGGCCGTACACACTACCCTCTGTAGTGCCTACATTGCATACAAGACAGTGATGCAACCAGTCAGGATGCTCTTGATGGTGCAGCTGTAGAACCTTTTGAGGATCTGAAGACCCATGCCAAATCTTTTCAGTCTCCTGAGATGGATTAGGCTTTGTCGTGCCYTCTTCACAACTGTCTTGGTGTGTTTAGACCATGATAGTTTGTTGGTGATGTGGACACTAATGAACTCTCAACCTGTTCCACTACAGCCCCGTCGAAGAGAATGGGGGCGTGCTCGGTAGTCTTTTTCCTGTAGTCCACGATCAGCTACTTTGTCTTGATCACGTTGAGGGAGAGGTTGTTGTCCTGGCACCACACGACCAGGTCTCTGACCTCCTCCCTGTAGTCTCATCGTTGTCGGTGATCAGGCCTACCACTGTTGTGTCATCGGCAAACTTGATGATGGTGTTGGAGTCGTGTCTGGTCGTCCAGTCATGAGTGAAGAGGGAGTACAGGAGGGGACTGAGCACGCACCCCTGAGGTGCCCCCGTGTTGAGGATCAGTGTGGCGGATGTGTTGTTCCCTACCCTTACCACCTGGGGGTAGCCCTTCAGGAAGTCCAGGATCCAGTTGCAAAGGGAGGTGTTTAGTTCCAGGATCCTTAGCTTAGTGATGAGCTTTGAGTATACTATGGTTTTGAACGTTGAGCTGTAGTCAATGAATAGCATTCCCACATAGGTGTTCCTTCTGTCCAGGTGGGAAAGGGCAGTGAGCAAATTGGAGTGGGTCTATACAGTGGGTACCGGTACAGAGTCAATGTGCGGGGGCACTGGTTAGTCAAGGTAATTGAGGTAATATGTAGGTGGAGTTAAAGTGACCATGCATAGATTATAAACAGAGAGTAGCAGCAGCATAAAAGAGTGGTCTGGGTAGCCCAGTATTAGTTGTTCAGGAGTCTTATGGCTTGTGGGTAGAAGCTGTCAAGGGTTGTTGGTTAGTAAGAATTTCACTGAAAGGTCTACACCTGTTGTATTCGCCGACTGTGACAAATAACATTTKATTTKATTTTATTTGAAGTATGAAACAAATGAGGAACCAGAATGTGTAACCATACTGAGGATCTAGAAGGATGAACTACAAGGATAAAACAGAAGGATGAACAAGAAGGAAGCCTGTAAACTGATGTGAGACAATGGAGGTAGCCATAACCAGAGCCATGTATTTAGAGATCTGATCAGAGCCATGATTTTAGAGATCTGATCAGAGCCATGAACAAAGCCACGAGAGATTAGCTGTACAAGTAGGGCTAATCATGTTTCATCTGTACTGGTCTACATAAGATGTACAGTAGGTGTCTAATCATGTTTCAATCTGTACTGTCTACAGTAAAGATGTAGCAGTAGGATCATCATGTTTTCACCCTGTACTGTCTACAGTAAGAATGTACAGTAGGATTTAATCATGTTTCATCTGTACTCGTCTACAGTAAGATGTACAGTAGTGCTTAATCATGTCATCTGTACTGTCTACAGTAAGATGTCAGTAGGATTAATCCATGTTTTCAATCTGTACTGTCTACAGTAAGATGTACAGTAGATTAATCATGTTCATTCTGTACTGTCTACATAAGAATGTACAGTAGGCCTAATCATGTTTCATCTGTAACTGTCTACATAGATGTACAGTAGGCTCTAATCATGTTTCCATCTGTACTGTCTACAGTAAAAGATGGTACAGGTAGGTCTAATCCCTGTTTCATCTGTACTCGTCTTCAGTAAGATGTACAGTAGGCCTAATCATGTTTCATCTGTACTGTCTAAGTACGATGTACCGTAGGTTCCTAATCAATTTCATCTGTAACTGTCTACAGTAAGATGTACAGTAGGATTTAATCATTGTTTCATCTGTACTGTTACAGACAGATGTTTACAAGTAGTTCTAATCAATGTTTCATCTGTACTGTCTACAGTAAGATGTACAGTAGGGTTAATCCTGTTTCATCTGTACTGTCTACAGTAAGATGTACAGTAGGGTTACTCATGTTGCATCTGTACTGCTACAGTAAGATGTACAGTAGGTCTAAATCATGTTTCATCTGTACTGTCTACAGGTTAGATGTACACGTAAGGTCTAATCATGTTTTCATCTGTACTGTCCTACAGTAAGATGTACAGTAGGATTAATATGTTTTCATCTGTACTGTCTACAGTAAAAGATGTTTTCAGTAGGATTAATCTGTTTCATCTGTACTGTCTACAGTAAGATGTACAGTAGGCTAATCATGGTTTCATCTGTACTGTCTACAGTAAGGATGTACAGTCGGTCCTAATCATGTTTCATCTGTACTGTCTACAGTAAGATATACAGGTAAGGTCTAATCATTGTTTCATCTGTACTGGTCCTACAAGTAGAATGTACAGTAGGCCTACATCATGTTTCATCTGTACTGTCTACAGTAAGAATGTTAACAGTAGGTCTAATCATGTTTCATCTGTACTGTCTACAGTAGATGTACAGTAGATTAATCATGTTTCATCTGTACTGTCTACAGTAAGCATGTACAGTAGGTCTAATCATGTTTTTCATCTGTACTGTCTACAGTAAGATGTACAAGTAGGATTAATCATGTTTCATCTGTACTGTCTACAGTAAGATGTACAGTAGGTCTAGATCATGTTTCATCTGTCTGTCTACAGTAAGAATGTACAAGTAGGATCATCATGTTTCAGTCTGTACTGTCTACAGTAAAGATGTACAGTAGGATTTAATCATGTTTATCTGTACTGGTCTACAGTAAGACTGTAACAGTAGGCCTAATCATGTTTCATTCTGTACTGTCTACAGTAAAGATGTACAGTAGGATTAACATGTCATCTGTACTGTCTACAGTAAGATGTACAGTAGGTCTAATCATGTTTTTTTCATCTGTACTGTCTACAGTAAGATGTAAGTAGTGCCTAATCATGTTTCATCTGTACTAGTCTACAGTAAGATGTACAGTAGGTCTAAATCATGTTTCATCTGTACTGTCCTACAGTAAGATGTACAGTAGGATTCAATCATGTTTCATTCTGTACTGTCTACAGTACGATGTAACAGTAGGATTATCATGTTTCATCTGTACTGGTCTACACGTAAGATGTACAGTAGGGTTTATTCAAATGTTTTCATCTGTAACTGTCTACAGTAAGATGTACAGTCGGCCTTAATCATGTTCATCTGTACTGTCTACAGTAAAGATGTCAGTAGGGATTTAATCATGTTTAATCTGTACTGTCCTACAGTAAGATGTACAGTAGGTGTCTAATCATGTTTCATCTGTACTGTCTAAACAGTAAGATGTACAGTAGGATTAATCATGTTTCACTCTGTTACTTGTTCTACAGTACGAATGTACAGTAGGTCTAATCTGTTTCATCTGTACTGTCTACAGTAAAGATGTACAGTAGGTCTAATCGATGTTTCAATCTGTTACTGTCTAACATGTAAGATGTACAGGTAGGATTAATCAATGGTTTTCATCTGTACTGTCTACAGTAAGATGTACAAGTAGGAATAATCATGTTTCATCTGTAAACTGTCTACAGTAAGATGTACACAGTAGGATTAATCATGTTTCATCTGTACTGTCTACAGTAAGATGTACAGTAGGGTTATTCATGTTCATCTGTACTTTTACTTAGGGCTGTATAATCAAAACATGAGCCTGTGTGTTCTGTGCAATCAATCAGTTCAGAATGAAAATGATATATTGTATTTTAATTAACAGCGGACAGTTCCAACCTACACAGACATGTATGAGTGTTTTCTAATGGGGAAAATACCCATATATGTAGTTATTCCTGTTTATTTCATTTTATAGTCATTTGCCTATGTTGCATTTATTAATGGCAAAAGTGCAATGAATTGTAAGTTTATGTATAGTTGCATGTTTCCATCAGCTTGGGTACCAGGAAAACACAGAACTTCTCATTTGCGTCCAGGCTGAAAACATTTAAGAGCCCCTGCTCTAAATTGATGGCTCTAATCAGATTCTCTAAAAATCAATGGTCTGATGAGTATTCTAAAAAAATCATGTGTCTTCAGTTCTAATGGTCTGATCAGATTCTCTAAAATAAGCTGGATCGACTCTAAATGGCTCTGATCAGATCTCTAAAATCATGGGCTCTGATCAGATTCTAACAAAT
>NW_019943658.1:70380-90736 GCF_002910315.2 Salvelinus sp. IW2-2015 | reverse complement strand
GCCTGCTGGCTTAACTAGGTCTAGCTGACCTGTACCCTACTGGCTGAAACTTTAGTCTGTGATCCTGTACCCTGCTGGCTTTAAACTAGTCTAGTGACCTGTACCCTTGTCTGAGCTTCTTAAACTAGTGTAGTTGATCCTGTACCCGCTTTTCTTAATGTCTAGTGACCTTGTACCCTGGCTGTTCTAACTAGTCTTAGTGACCTTACCCCTGCTGGGCTTAACTAGTGTATTGACCTGTACCCTGCTGCCTTAACTGTGTAGTGACCTGTACCTGCTGCCTTAACTTAGTGTAGGTGACCTGTACCCTGCTGTCTCGAACTAGTGTAGTGACCTGTACCCTTGCTGTCTCAACTTAGTCTAGTGACCTGTACCTCTGCCTGTCTTAACTATGTCTTAGTATCTGTACACTGCTGTCTTAACTAGTCTAGTATACCCGTACCCTGCTGTCTTAACTAGTCTAGTGACCTGTTACCCTGCTGTCTTAAAACTAGTTTTTTAGTGACCTGTTACCCCTGCTGTCTAAAAACATAGTTCTATTGACCTGTACCCTGCTTTTTTAACTAGCTCTAGTGACCTCGTACCTTGACTGTCTTAACTAGTCTAGTGACCGTACGCCTGCTGGGCTTAACTAGTGTATTGACGGTACCTGCTGCCCTTAACTAAGTTGTAGTGACCTGTACCCTGCTTCCTTAGACTATGTTAGTGGAACCTGTACCCTGCTGCCTTAACTAGGTGTAGTGACCTGTACCCTGCTTTCTCAACTAGTGTAGTGACCTGTACCCTGCATGTCTTAACTTAGTCTTAGTTGACCTGGTACCTGGCCTGTCTAAACTAGTCTAGTGACCCCGTACCCTGCTGCCTTAACTATGTAGTGACCTGTACCTGCTGTTCTTAACTAGTCTAGGACCTGTACCCTTGACTGCCTTAAACTAGTCATATGACCTTGTCCCCGTGTAGATTTTCGTGTGGTCAGCTGATTAACGCAGACGTGGTGATCCCGCTGGGCGCTCTGCCAAACAAAGCTGTCGTAGGAGAACCATCAAGCTGTCCAGATCGACTCCGCCCCAGCAGGAAAGGTGGTCCGTGGCCAAAACACACAGACCTCCCCCCACCGATGCCTTCGGGACCATCGAGTTCCAGGGTGGAGGCCTCATCAACAAGGCAATGGTTAGGACCATGACCTGTCTAACTAAAAAACAACAACACCTTTTACCACACCTCAAAACCATACCAGAACCATACCACAAAAACACCATAACTACATCATAAGTACACCACACCACATTCATAAATACACCATAACTACACCAACCACAACCACACTTATAACTACACCATAACTACGCATACCTCAACCACACCATTAACTACACCAAACCACACCTACACCACCCACCCACGCCATAACTTTTACACCATGAACTACAAACCCACACCAAACTACCCACCATAACTACACCACAACCACACCTACACCCATCAACTCACCACAAACCACACCTACACCATACATACACCCACACCACACCTACACCATAACTACACCATAACACACCACACCACAACACACTATAACTACACCACACCACAACTACACCGACAACTACACCACATACTACACCACAACTTACACCACAACTACACCACAACTACACTATAACTACACTACACCACAACTACACCACAACTACACCAACAACTACACCATAACTACACCACAAACTACACCACAAACTACACTATTAACTTTACACTACACCAAAACTACACCACAACTTACACACAACTACAACCATAACTTACCACCACAACTACACCACAACTACACTTAAACTACACTTACACCCACAACTACACCACAAACTACACCACAACTACACATAACTACACCACCAACTACACCCACAACTACACCATACTACACCATACCACAAAACTACACCACAACTACACCATAACTAACACCACACTACACCGACAAAACTACACCATAACTACACCACACCCACACTACACTATAAACTACACCACACCACAAGCTACACCATAACTACCCACCACAACTACACCACAACTACACTATAACTACACTACACCACAACTTTACACCACAACCTACACCACAACTACACATAACTACACCACACTCACCACAAACTACACCATAACTAACACCATACCACAACTACACACAACTACACCCATAACTTACAACCCACCACTACACCACAACTACACCATAAATACACCACACCACAACTACACTATAACTACACCACACCACAACTACACCCATAACTTACACCACAACTACACCACAACTACACCCTAAACTACACCCACAACTACACCATAACTACACCACACCACAACTACCCCATAACTACACACACCACAACTACCCCATAACTACACCATAACCACACCACAAACTACCCATAACTACCACCACACCACAAACACACCATAACTTACACCACACCACAATCACAGTATAACTACACCATAACTACTCAATATCTCAACCAACACCATAAACTTACACCACACAAACTACACCCTAACTACACCACACCACAACCACATTCATAACTGACTCAATACCACACCCACACCATAACTTCACACAACCACAACCATTAACTTGCAACCATAACTACACCATACTACACCACAATGACACCATAATTACACAATAACTACACCACAACCTACACCATAACTACACCACAACCACCACCCTTACACATAACTACCCCACACCCACAACTACACTATAACTACACCACACCACAACTACACACACAAACTACACCACAACTACACCACACACTACACCCAACTACCACATAACTACACCACAACTACACCACAACTACCACCATAACTACAACCATACCACAACTAACACCAACAACTACACCATAACTACACCACCACCACAAAACTACATCAAACTACACCACAACTACACCACAAACTACACTATACTACACTACACCACACTACACCACAACTACACCACAACTAACACCATAACTACATGCACACTACACCACAACTACACCATAACTACACCATACCACAACTACACCACAACTACACCATAACTCACCACACTTACACACAAACTACACCATAACTCACCACACCACAACTACCACTAAACTACACCACACCACAACTACAACCATAACTACACCACAACTACACCACAAACTACACCCTAACTACACCACAACTAACCATAAAACTACAGCCAAACCACAACTACCCTAACTACCACCACCCACAACTACCCCATAACCTACACCATAACCACACCACAATACCCCATAACTACACCACACCAACAAACACAACCATTAACTACACCACACCACATTCACAGTATAACTACACCCATAAACTACTCAATATCTCAAAACCAACACCGAAACTTACACCCACACCATAACTAACACCCCTAACTTACACCACACCACAACCACATCATAACTACTCAATACCACAACCACACCATAACCTACACCACAACCACACCATAACTGGCCACCATAACTACACCATACTACACCACCAATGACACCATAACTAACAAAATAACTACACCACAACTACACCATAACTACACAATAACTACAACCATAACTACACCACAACTGCACAGCTTGCTCTTTGGGTTTTAGGATGGATCTGTATGCACTTGTTGACATTGGCTGATGTAAACAGGGCTTAATCAAATACATTTTATTTATGATTGAACTACACCACAACCACGACCATAAAAACAAATTAACCACACCATAACTACTAACATAACTACACATAAACCAAACCAAATTAACACCGTAACCCACCACCATAACTACATACATAACCACACCATAACATAACATACCAACACCAATAACTACACCATAATCACATGCATAACTTACACCATAACATACACATTAACTGACACCATAACTACTACATACACACACATAAACTACACCACAACCACACCATAACTACTACATAACCAACACCATAACTACACCATAACACATGCTAACTACACCATAACTACACCATAACCACACCATTAACTACTACATAACCACAACCAAACTAACTACATAACCACACCATAACTACACCATTAACTACACCGTAACATAACCACCAATAACTACACCATTAACTTACCACCATAACTACACCACAAACCATAATTATAACTGCACCAGACTAGTTATGACCCATCCACAACCATATTATACTGCACCAGACTAGTTATGGACCAACAATAATCTTATGCCCCAATACCCACCAAACACAACGAACAAGAAGCTTTGCATTAGCAGAACAACAAACGTCCCCCAAAACAACCAAAATATTTTCTTCTGCGGCGCTTGTCTCTGCAGGAGAGGCCTTTATTGTTCTAGGTGAGAATAAATTTCTGCAATGTGCTAGAGCACAGAGTTGAACTATTTCCTCTCTCTCCCTTCCAGTACATCAGAGTGTTCCATGACTCTAAGCCAGACAATCTGCTCCAACTGATGGTGAAAGACTGGCAGCTGGAACTCCCCAACCTGCTTCATCTCCTCCCATGGAGGGCTGCAGAACTTGAACCTGCAGCCAAACTCAAACAGGTGTTGGGGAAGGGACTCATCAATGGCTGCAGTCACCACGGAGCATGGATCTTTACTGGTGGGTTCAGCACTGGTGGTACCTTGCTTTTAGCATGATGAACTACATTACCCATCAAATGCTCTGTACAAGCTACCCTGGACCCTTACAACTGAG
This sequence comes from Salvelinus sp. IW2-2015, assembly GCF_002910315.2. Taxonomy (NCBI): domain Eukaryota; kingdom Metazoa; phylum Chordata; class Actinopteri; order Salmoniformes; family Salmonidae; genus Salvelinus; species Salvelinus sp. IW2-2015. The sequence continues at coordinate 85,939 of NW_019943658.1, read as the reverse complement.
ACTCACATTATAGTTAGAAGCAGAATACAATTTTAAATTGAGGCCCAGATTGAATTCAACACAAGATTAACGATAAAAAACCTGACGCAAAGTGATAGATTTAGGCAACACCATATATTTTACAGAAACAAGTTCGCTGTAAACTCTGAAGTCGGCTCAAGCAGAAATCACCTTTAAGTCAATTATATACATCTTACTGTATAGTGTAGGTCAGGGTAATCACCTTACTGTAGGTAGGTAGGTCAGGGTACATACATCTACGTAGGTTAGGTCAGGTACATTAACTTACTAGTGTAGGGGCACTCACTATGTGTTTAGGTCAGGGCTACATTACATCTACTGTAGTGTAGGTCAGGGTCATTACCAATCTTACTTGATGTATAGGTCAGGGTACATACATCTTACTGTTAGTATAGGTCAGGGTACTACATACTACTGTAGTGTAGGTCAGGGTACATACACTCTACTGTAAGTGTAGGTCAGGGTACATACATCTTACTGTAGTTGTAGGGTCAGCGGATACATAATCTCTCGTAGTTATAGGTCAGGGTACATACATATACTGTAGTATAGTGTAGGTCAGGTACCATTACCTATCTCACTGTAGTGTAGGTCAGGTGTACATACATATCACTGTAGTTATAGGTACAAGGGTACATACATATACTGTTAGTATTAGGTCAGGGTACATACATATACTGTAGTCTATTAGCTACCTAGTCAGGGTACATACACTTATACTGTAGTATAGTGTATGTTCAGGGTACCATACATCGTACCTGCTAGTTGTAGGTCAGGTAATAACATCTACTGTAGTGTAGGTCAGGGTACATACATCTACTGTAGTATAGGCAGGGTTCATACTATTTACTTGTACGTCTGTTGTAGGGTCAGGAGTACATTACAGTCTATGTAGTATAGGTCAGGGTACATACATCTACCTGTAAGTGTAGGTCAGGGTACATACATCTTACTGTAGTGTAGGTCAGGGTACTTACACTACTGTAGTGATAGGTCAGGGTACATACATCTACTGTAGTGTAGTCAGGGTACCATAACATCTACTGATAGTTTAGCGTGTAGGTCAGGGGTACATACATCTACTGTAGTGTAGTCAGGGTACATACAATTAAAATAAAACAATAAAAAAATAAACAAAAAAAAAAAATACCAAAAAAAAAAAAAAAAAAAAGAATCTAAACACGGACAATTCAGCAAGTTCGTGGCAAATTAATATTTAATGTTCTCACCAGATAGTCATTCCTCAAATGTGTTTTTAGAGACAGATTTAGGCAGTATGTCCAACTAGACCCCCACAACGCAGTAATTTACTCTAGGTATAGTTCTGCTATCGCGCTAGTGGCAAATGTTTTTGCTGATTGTCAACGTTAGAACTTGAGTGTACAGAGTTTCCCCGACTGACGGTGGTGTTGTACTGTATGTCTATTATCCCGGTAGTTTATTCTGGTGTCATGCCAGGCATAACTCATAGAACCAATCCAACACATAACTGCTTCTTATCTGTGACTAAACGATGCATTATCATGATCCACAGTCATCGTGAAAATCCTACTAGATTTAGGGAAGATTCCACCTACTATGAAAAACACAGCACACATGATCAACGTGCGCAGTGTAGATAGCTGTAGGTCAGGGTACAACATCTCCACCGCCGCTGATCCTTCAAAACACTGGGGCCACAGAGGGTGCGTTGCTTAGTCCCTCCTCCTGTACTCCCTCTTCACACTCATGACTGTGGACCAGACACGACTCCAAACCACTCATCAAGTTTGCGACGTGACACAACAGTGGTAGGCCTGATCACCGACAACGATGAGACTACAGGGAGGAGGCGCCAGGAGTCGTGTGGTGCCAGGACAAATAACTCCCTCAACGTTCAACAACAAAGTAGCTGATGTGGACTCACAGGAAACAGCAGAGAGCACCCCTTCTCTTCGACGGACGTAGTGGACAGGTTGAGTAGTTTTAAGTTCCTCGGCGTGCACATCAACGGACAAATGAATTTTGTCTCCACCCACACAGACACATAGCGTTGTGAAAAAGGCGCAGCAGCGCCTCTTCAAGACCAGGTAGGCACTTTAAGAAACATTTGGCTTTGTCACGCAAAAGTCGACCTTGGCTGTGTGGTCTTAGAGGTTTGTTGCTGCTGTTGTAATATAGTGAACCTTCGACCCAGTTCTGAGGTTCCTGAGGCTCTGGAGCAGAGGTTTTCATCAAAGGATCTCATACCTTATGGACTTTGCCTCTTCATATTTGCCTCGATCCTAATCATGGATGAATCCATCCCGACGCCTAGCCCTGCCGCATGAAAAACAATCCCCCAGCATGAATGCTGCCCACCACCCAATCTGCAGGGTACAGGTCACTAGACTAGTTAAGACAGCAGGGTACAGGTCACTACACTAGTTAAGACAGCAGGGTACAGGTCACTAGACTAATTAAGACAACAAATAATTTATAACTTACAGTATAGACAGTACACAACGGTGTGTATATACACTATAGACAGTATATAATGGTGTGTATAGACAGTATATACAGTATATAAAGGTGTTTATAGACATTATGGACAGTGTATAAAAGTATGTATAGATGGTATGGACAGTATATAATGGTGTGTTTAGACAGTATAGACAGTATATAGTGGTGTGTATAGACAGTATATACTGTATATAATGATGTGTACAGACAGCATATAATGGTGTTTGAAGACAGTATATCATGGTGTGTATAGACAGTATATCATGGTGTGTATAGACAGTATATAATAGTGTGTATAGACAGTATAGAATGTTGCGTATAGACATCATGGACAGTATATAATGATGTATATAGACATGATAGTGTATATATATAATGGTGTGTATATACAGTACATTATGGCATGTATAAAGAGTATATAATGGTGTGTACAGACAGTATATAACAGTGTGTATAGACAGTATATAATGGTGGGTATAGATGGTAAAGACATGCACTGGTGTGTATAGACAGTGTGGAGAGTATATAATGGTGTGTATAGACACTATATACTGGTGTGAAAAATACGGTATATAATGGTGTGTATAGACAGTATATAATAGTGTGTATAGACAGTATAGACTTATAATGGTGTGTATATACGTTATATAATGGTGGGTATAGACAGTATATAATAGTGTGTATAGACAGTATATAATAGTGTGTATAGACAGTGTAGACTCATAATGGTGTGTATATACGGTATATAATGGCGGGTATAGACAGTATATAATAGTGTGTATAGACAGTGTAGACTTATAATGGTGTGTATATACGGTATATAATGGTGGGTATAGACAGTATATAATAGTGTGTATAGACAGTGTAGACTTATAATGGTGTGTATATACGGTATATAATGGTGGGTATAGACAGTATATANTAGACTAGTTAAGACAGCATTGTACAGGTCACTACACTAGTTAAGACAGCAGGGTACAGATCACTAGACTAGTTAAGACAGCAGGGTACAGGTCACTACACTAGTTAAGACAGCAGGGTACAGGTCACTAGACTAGTTAAGACAGCAGGGTACAGGTCATAGACTAGTTAAGACAGCAGGGTACAGGTCACTACACTAGTTAAGGCAGCAGAGTACAGGTTACTGTACAGGTCACTAGACTAGTTAAGACAGCAGGGTACAGGTCATAGACTAGTTAAGACAGCAGTGTACAGGTCACTACACTACTTAAGACAACACAGAATTTATAACTTACAGTATAGACAGTACACAATGGTGTGTATAGACAGTATATAAAGGTGTTTATAGACATTATGGACAGTGTATAAAAGTATGTATAGATGGTATGGACAGTATATAATGGTGTGTTTAGACAGTATATACTGTATATAATGATGTGTACAGACAGCATATCATGGTGTGTATAGACAGTATATCATGGTGTGTATAGACAGTATATAATGGTGTGTATAGACAGTATATAATGGTGTGTATAGACAGTATATAATAGTGTGTATAGACAGTATAGAATGTTGCGTGTAGACAGTATATAAAGGTGTGTATAGACAGTATATAATGGTGTGTATAGACAGTATATAATAGTGTGTATAGACAGTATATAATGTTGTGTATAGACAGTATATAAAGGTGTGTAGAGACAGTATATAGTGGTGCGTATAGACAGTATATAATGGTGTGTATAGACAGTATATAATGGTGTGTATAGACAGTATATAATAGTGTGTATAGACAGTATAGAATAGTGTGTATAGACAATGTAGACATATAATGGTGTATATATACAGTATATAATGGTGTGTATATACAGTATATAATAGTGTGTATAGACAGTGTAGACATATAATGGTGTGTATATACAGTATATAATAGTGTGTATAGACAGTGTAGACATATAATGGTGTGTATATTTGGTATATAATGGTGGGTATAGATGGTATAGGTGTGTGTATTGTCAGTATAGAGAGTATGTAATGGTCTGTATAGACAGTGTGGACAGTATATACTAGTGTGTATATACATTATATAAAGATGTGCATAGACAGTATATAGTGGTGTGTAGACAGTATATAATAGTGTGTATAGACAGCATGGACAGTATATAATGGTGTATAGAGACAGTGTATATAATGGTGTGTGTATATACGGTATATAATGGTGTGTGTAGACAGTATGTAACAGTGTGTATAGACATACAATGGTGTGTATAGAAAGTGTTGACAGTATATAATAATGTGTATAGAAATCAAATCAAATCAAATGTTATTTGTCACATACACATGGTTAGCAGAAGTTAATGGTCACATACACATGGTTAGCAGAAGTTAATGGTCACATACACATGGTTAGGAGATGTTAATGGTCACATACACATGGTTAGCAGATGTTAATGGTCACATACACATGGTTAACAGATGTTAATTGCGTCACGATGACACATGGTTAGCCAGATGTATGTCATAATGGTAATGTAGGTCACATACACATGGTTAGCAGATTTATGGTCACATACACATGGTACAGATGTTATCTGGTCACAATACACATGGTTAGCAGATGCTAATGGTCAGCAATTCACAATGGTTAGCAGATGGTTAAGTGCGGAAGTGTAAGCGAATTGCTGTGTTTCTAGTTCAACCATGCAGTAATATCTAACAAGTAATCTAACCTACATTCCACAACAACTACCTTATACACACAAGTTGTAAAGGAATGACAAGAATATGTACATAAAAATATATAAATGAGTGGATGGTCGAACGGCATAGGCAAGATGCGAGTAGATGGTATAGAGTACAGTATACATATGAGATGAGTAATGTAGGATATGTAAACATCATATTAGTGGCTAGTAACACATTTGTCCATCCCATTTTTCCCATTATTAAAGTGGCTGGAGTTGAGTCAGTATGTTGGCAGCAGCCACTCAATGTTAGTGAAGGCTGTTTAACAGTCTGATTGCGTGAGAACAAAATATCAATATTTTGGGTCCAGGCCAGGAAACTCCCCAGACCTTAATCCCATTGAGAACTTGTGGTCAATCCTCAAGAGGCGGGAGGACAAACAAAAAACCCACAAATTCTGAACAAACTCCAAGATTGGATTATGTAAGAGTGCTCTGCCATCAGTCAGGATGTGGCCCAGAAGTTAATTGACAGCATGCTAGGGCGGATTGCAGAGGTCTTGAAAAAGAAGGGTCAACACTGCAAATATTGACTCTTTGCATCAACTTCATGTAATTGTCAATAAAAGCCTTTGACACTTATGAAATGCTTGTAATTATACTTCAGTATTCCATAGTAACATCTGACAAAAATATCTAAAGACACTGAAGCAGCAAACTTTTTGCAAATTAATATTTACACACAACATTATATGTCTACACTGTCTATACATACTATTATATACTGTCTACACACACCATTATATACTGTATATACACACCATTATATACCGTATATACACACCATTATATACTGTATATATACACCATTATATGTCTACACTGTCTATACATACTGTCTGTGCATACTATTATATACTCTCCAAACTGTCTATACGTACTATTATATACTGTCTATACATACCATTATATACTCTCAAAACTTTTGGCCACGACTGTATAGACAGTTTGGAGAGTATATAATAGTATGTATAGACAGTGTAGACATATAATGGTGTGTATATACGGTATATAATGGTGTGTGTATACAGTATATAATTGTCTGTATAGACAGTATGTAACAGTGTGTATAGACGGTATAGACATACAATGGTGTGTATAGAAAGTGTTGACAGTATATAACAGTGTGTATAGACAGTATAGACAGTATATAATAGACAGTACAGACATATAATGGTGTGTACATACAGTATAGACAGTATATAATAGACAGTACAGACATATAATGGTGTGTATAGACAGTATAGACAGTATATAACAGTGTGTATAGACAGTATAGACAAAGGACTAAAATTAATTTAGGCATTATTTGTAAATATGGAATTCTAAGTACCAGCAGGGCTAGGTTTTGTTTGAAGCAGTTTCAAATTTTTGAAATAGCACTGAAGCTCAAAGAAATCCTTATTACTATACAAATGTAATTAATGTAATGGCCACAGACACCACCAAAACAGTCTATTTATAAAAGACTTTTAAACTAAAAAATTATGTGGCAGGTAATTGTATGGTTTTGTTTGAAGATGGGAAACTCTGGATGTCTTCATGCGTGTTTAGCAAAGGCTGTGATTTCTTGGAACCGTTAAATATATCTGGCTGGAAAGAGCACTACAATCGATGGAAGCATTTAGTACTATACTTTGCCCAACTTTTTTAATTCCATTTTTGTTAATGGCAAGTAATACAATTCTGGATTATTTATTTTTGTTATGTTGGATTAAAAAATAAATCCAACAATTGGATTTTGTAGGCAATTAGGGGCGATTTAGTACTGTGGATTGTTCTGAAACTACTATAGCTTTGAAAAGTGTTTTGGGGCAAACATGGGACAGCTGCTGTATCATGTACCACCCTCTATTTACCCGTTCAAACCAGGCCTCATCTTCTGACCCTTCTTCTACCCTTCAAATACCAGCCTCATTCTTTCTGACAGCCTTCTATCTACCCTTCAAAACCAGCCTCATCTTTCTGACCCTTCTATCTACCCTTCAAACCCAGCCTCATCTTCTGACCCTTCTATTACTCTTCAAACCAGCCTCATCTTCGACCCTTCTATCTACCCTTCACAACCAGCCTCCATCCACTTCTATAAATACATAGCACGCTGCTAGACTCAGGGTCAGTTTCTAGGGCGAACAGAAAGTCAGATCATAAATACACAGACATTACAGCTCCAAATTAACACATGGGTGCGAGACCTGGAGAGGCCTTACAAGCCACCAGTGTCTCTTCATCCAGTGTGTAATTTGGTGGAGTGATTGGTTTGATGATCCAGGGGTGCTTCAGCTAAGGGGCGTGAATCGGACAGATTTTGTCTTTGTGAAGGACGCATGAATCAAGCCATGTACAGGTTGTACTGAGAAGAAAATGTACTTCCTTCTGCTCTGACAATGTTCCCCAATCTGAGGATTGGGTTTTCCCAAGGGAACAATGCTCCATGCCACACAGCCAGGTTCAATCAAGGGTGTGGATGGAAGAAACCCCAGATCAAGACCCTGTCATGGACCAGCCAATCTCCAGACCTGAACCCCATTTGAAAACCTCTGGAATGTGGATTCAAGAGGAAGATGGATCACAAGCCATTCAAACAAAGCCAAAGCTGCTTGAAATTTCTGCGCCTGGAAGTGGCATAAAGTCCACCCAGCATCCAGTGTGAAAGACTGGTGAGGGGGTGATAGCCTAAGACCGCATGTGAAGCTGGAAATAGTAAAACCAGAGAAACTGATCATTTTATCTCAAACACATACCTAGAACATAGTAAACCAGAGAAACTGATCCTTTCTATCCAAACACATACCTAGAAATAGTAAAACCACGAGACACTGATCATTTTATCCAAACACAATACTAGGAAATAGTAAAACAGGAGAAAACTGATCATTTTGCAGCGGTCTCTTAATTTGTTCCAGAACTGTTTATATTCAGTTCATAATTCTAGGTTGAAAATATATTTTCCTCACAGAAATGAGACATGGTTCTACAGCTAGAACCTGTAAAGAACTAGCGAGTGTGTTTGGTGGTTTTCACCCTCTACTTCCCCTTTGTCCCTTCAGCCGTCCGTAGCATTTAGTCTGGATTTGATGATCAGCCTTTATCAGCCTCAGAGCTAAGAGGATTTAGAAGGTTCTGGCTAGTGGAAACTTCGCTAAAAAGGCTGGTATCTTGTGTTAATGTGTCATAGGGTATTAGAAAGGTTATGAGTTGTCAGATCTCAGCCTGCTTCGCTTGCCTGGCCTAGTAGCCATCACACTACGTACACTAAAACCACTCCTGGCTAGATACACACGTAACAGTCTGCTGGCCCTAGTAGCCATCACACTACGTTACATAAACCAGTCTGCTGGGCTAAGTAGCCATCACACTTACTTACACTAAACCAGGATCCTGCCTGGCCTAGTAGCCATCCACACTAACTGGTACCACTTAAACCAGTCTGCCTGGCCTGTGCCATCACACTCTGCTCCTACACTTAAACCATGTCTTGCCTGCGCTAGTTAGCCAACAATTCACAACCATCCTGCAACTCACATTACTGTACACTAAACATGTGATCAGTTAAACTTACCTACCAAATCGAACTCTGCCTGTAGCTCACGGACCCTGAAGCAAGGCTATGCAATTTTTCTGACACCATTTGAAAGGGAAACACTTTGACCGTTGTGTGGAAATGTGAAATTCACGTCGGAGAAATATAGACACATTGGATCTGGTTTCTAGTTCTGTTGAGACTTCTAGTTCTGTTGGAGACTTTTCCTTCTGTACCTTATTGATGATCACTGACATGTTTCTATACCTTCTTTCAGGCCCAGAAACGCCGTGGATCGAGAGGGTCTTTCAGAAGAGAGAATGATTCACATTATTCCCCAGCAAGGACCCTACAAGGCTAGGATGAACTGACATACACCACACATTATGGTAGGGAGGTCAAAGGTGTAGTTGAGTGAAGTACAACACCATCATATGTATTATAATTGCTATACTACACCTGTATCTATACGTCGCTATACACACCGTTATTATACTGTCTATATGGTTTTATATCGTAACCACCTTACTATACTGTCTATACACACCTTATATTACTGTCTATACACACCGTTATATACTGGTTCTATACACACCGTTATATACTGTCCTAATACACACCTGTTATATCTGTCTATACACACCATTAGTTATACTGTCTATACACACCTTATATACTGTCCTATTACACACCATATATATACTGTCTATACACCACCATTATATACTGTCTATACAACACCATTATATACTGTCTATACACCTTATATACTGTCTATACACACCATTATATACTGTCTATACACACCGTTATATACTGTCCTATACACACCGTTATATACGTTCTTTTACACACCGGTATACATTGTCTATACACACCGTTATACATTGTCTATACACACCATTATACATTGTCTATACACACCATTATATTCTGTCATACACACCATTATATACTCTCCATAATGTCTATACACACCATAATGTATATATGTCTATACACACCATTATATACTGTCTATACACACCATATATATTGTCTATACACACCATTATATACTGTTTCTATACACAGCCATATATACTGTCTATACACACCATAATATACTGTCTTATACACACCATTATATATTGTCTATACACACCCATTATATACTGTCTATACATCACCATTATACATTGTCTATACACACCATTTATCACTCTCCATAATGTCTATACACACCATCATATGTTATTATACTGTCTATATACACCACCATTATATACTGTCTATACACACCATTATATACTGTCTATACACACCATTATATATTTTTCTATACACAACCATCTATTATATTGTCTATACACACCATTATATATTGTCTATACACCACCATTAGTACGTTGTCAATACACACCATTTATATTGTTATACACACATATACTGTCTATACACACCATTAATATTGTCTATACACACCATTAATAATGCTATATACACCTTATATATGTCAATACACACCATTATATATGTCTATACACACATTATATATGTCATACAGACCATTATATATGTTATACACACCAATATATACTGTCTAAACACATTATATACCTCCATAATGTATACACACATCATATGTATCATACTGTTATATACCTTTATATACTGTCCATTAAGGTCTATAAACACCATTACATACCAGTTGAAGCCGGAAGTTTACATACACTTAGGTTGGAGTCATTAAAACTCCACACATTCTTGTTAACACAACTATAGTTTTGGCAAGTCGGTTAGGACATCTACTTTGTAGCAATTGTAGCAATTCCCACAATTGTTTACAGACAGATTATTTCACTTATATATTCACTGTATCACATTCCAGTGGGTCAGAAGCTTTACATACACTAAGTTGACTGTACCTTTAAACAGCTTGGAAAATTCCTGTTATATACACACCATTATATGTCTATACTGTATATACACATCATTATATATCTACATCGTCTTATACACACTGTTATATACTGTCTATACATACTTACTATTATACTGTTATACTGTATTACAACACCATTATTATGTCTGTACTGTCTATATATACTGCTATACTGTTCTATACACATCTGTTATATACTGTCCTATTACTGTCTATACACACCATTGTATGTCTTGTACTGTACTTATATATTACTGTCTTATACTGTATTACACACCATTATATGTCTGTCACTGCAATACTATTATATAACTGTCTATACTGTCATATACACACTGTATATATGTCTTATATGTCATACACACCTATTATATGTCTGGTACTGGCTCACTTATAGATACTGTCTATATGTATATACACATATATGTTGTCTGTCTTATTATATATATGTCTATTCTATAACACCTGTTATACTGACACTTCTATAAACCCATTTATGTCTATACCGTCTAAACACTGTTACATACTGTCTATACAGACATTATTACTGTATACACACACATTATGCACGTATATACACATATATGTTAACTGCTATACATACATTATACTCTCCAACTGTCTATACAGTCGTGGCAAAGTTTAGAGTATATAAGTATGTATAGACAGTATATAATAGTAGTATAGACAGTTTGAGAGTATATAATAGTATGCACGACAGTATGTATGACAGTGTAGACATATAATGTGACAGTGTGTACGTATATAATGGTGTGTTATACAGTATATAATGGTGTGTGTAACAGTATATAATAGATGTATAAGTGTAGACATATTAATGTGTGTGTAATATTAATTTGCAAAAGTTTGCTGCTTCAGTGTCTTTAGTATTTTTGTCAGATGTTACTATGGAATACTGAAGTATAATTACAAGCATTTCATAAGTGTCAAAGGCTTTTTATTGACAATTACATGAAGTTGATGCAAAGAGTCAATATTTGCAGTGTTGACCCTTCTTTTTCAAGACCTCTGCAATCCGCCCTAGCATGCTGTCAATTAACTTCTGGGCCACATCCTGACTGATGGCAGAGCACTCTTACATAATCAATGCTTGGAGTTGTCAGAATTTGTGGGTTTTTGTTTGTCCTCTCCGCCTCTTGAGGATTGACCACAAGTTCTCAATGGGATTAAGGTCTGGGGAGTTTCCTGGCCTTGGACCCAAAATATTGATATTTTGTCTCAACGCAATCAGACTGTTAAACAGCCTTCACTAACATGAGTGGCTGCTTTGCCAACATAACTGACTGGAAAAATATGGATGGAAAACAAATGTATACTAGCCACTTAATATAATGTTTACATATCCCTACATTACTCATTCTCATTGTATATACTGTACTCTATACCATCTACTGCATCTTGCCTATGCCGTTCGGCCATCACTCTCATTTATATTTTTATGTACATATTCTTATTCATTCCTTTCCACTTGTGTGTATAAGGTAGTTGTTGTGGAATTGTTAGGTTAGATTACTTGTTAGATATTACTGCATGGTTGGAACTAGAAGCACAAGCAATTCGCTTTGTATGCAGTCGCATTAACATCTGCTAAACCATGTTGTATGTGACCATTAGCATCTGCTAACCATGTGTAGTGTACCAATAACATACTCTGCTAACCATGTGTATGTGAACCAAATAAATCTGCTAACCATGTGTATGTGACCATTAACATTCTGCCAACCATTGTGTATGTAAAAATAACATTTGATTTGATTTGATTTCTATACACATTATTATATACGTCAACACTTTCTATACACACCATTGTATGTCTATACACACTGTTACATACTGTCTACACACACCCATTATTATACACTGTTGTCTCTATAACACATTATATACTGTCCATGCTGTCTATACAACGCACCATTAGTATACTGTCTACACACCACTATTATACTGTCTATTGCACCATCTTTTATATTAATGTATATACACACTAGTATATACTGTCCACACGTCTATAAGACCATTACATACTCTTATGACTGACAATACACACACCTATACCATCTTATACCCACCATTATATACCTATATACACACCATTATATGTCTACAACCTTATATTACTGTCTATACACACCTATTATATACTGTTATACACACCATATATACTGTCTTACTAACTGTCTATACACCACATTATATACTATATACACACCATTAATATGTTCTATACAACACCATTATATACTGGTCTATTACACACCAGATTTATTAACTGTCTATACACCCATTATATACTGTCTATACACACTATATATACTGTCTATACACCACCATTTAATATACCGCGCATATACACACCATTTATTAATGTTCTACACACCACTATTATATACTGTATATACACACTATTTATATATTACTGTCTTATACACACTATATTAAGTCTTACACTGTCTATACACACTATTTAATACTGTCTATACCCACATTATATACCGTATATACACCACCATTATAAGTTCTACACTGTTCTATACACACTATAGATTACTGTCTATACCCCACCATCATATACCGTATATACACACCAGTATAAGTCTACACTTCTAACACACTATTACTATACTGCTTCTATACCACCATTATATACGTATATACACACATTATAAGTCTACATGTCTATACCACACTATTTATTTACTGTCTATACCCGCCATTATATACCGTATATACACACCATTATGAGTCTACACTGTTATACACCACTATTATATTACTGTCTTATACACTACCTATTTTATATTGACTGTTCTTTATACCCACATATATAACGTATAACACACCATTATAAGTCTATACTGTCTATACAACACTATTATATACTGGTCTATACACACCATTATATACCCGTATTTTTTCACGACCCAGTATATAGTGTCATACACACCATTTATATACTCTCCACACTGTCTATACACACCAGTGCATGTCTTTACCATCTATACCCACCATTATATTACTTGTTCTATACACACTGTTATATACTGTCTTACACACCATTATATACTCTTATACATCCATAATTGTACTGTTATTATACACACCATATATATATACACTATCATGCTATATACATCATTATATACTGTCCAGATGGTCTATTACGCAACATCTATACTGTCTATACACACTATTATATACTTGTCTATACACACCTGATATACTGTTCTATACCACACCATGATTATACTGTCTTCAAACACCTATTATATGCTGTCTGTACACATTCATTATATACAGTATATACTTTGTCTATACCAACACCACTATATTACTGTCTATACTGTCTGAACACCACCATTATATACTGTCCATAACCATCTATACATTACTTTTATTGACACAATGGTCCATAATGTCTTATAAACACCTTTATTTACTGTATATACTGTCTATACACACCATTATTATACTCGTCTATAGTGTATATTTACACACCGTTGTGTACGTCCGTATACTGTAAGTTATAAATTATTTTGTTGTCTTAATTAGTCTAGTGACTGTTACCCTGCTGTCTTAACTTAGTGTAGTGACCTGTACCCTTGCTGTGCTTAACTAGTTTAGTGACCTTGTACCCTTGCTGTTCTTAACTAGTCTAGTGTGACCCTGTACCCTGCTGGCTTAAACTTAGTCTTAGTGACCTGTTACCCTGCTGGCTTTAACTAGTCTAGTGACCTGTTACCCCTGCTGGCTCTTATACTAGTCTAGTGACCGTGTACCCTGCTGGCTACTGTCTATTTGTGACCTGTACCCTGGCTGTGCTTAAAAACTATGTTCTTAGGTTGACCTGTACCCTGTGGCTTAAACAGTCTTAGGTGACTGTACCCTGCTGGCTTAAATAGTGTAGTGATCTGTACCTGCTTTTTAACTAGTCTAAGTGGACCTGTACCCTGCTGTCTTAACTAGTCTTAGTGACCTGTACCCTGCTGGCTTAACTAGTGTATTGAACCTGTACCCTGCTTGCCTTAAACTAGTGTAGGTGACTGTACCCTGCTGCCTTTAACTAGTGTAAGTGACCTGTACCCTGCTGTCTCCAACTAGTGTAGTGACCTGTTACCCTGTGATCTCAACTAGTCTAGTGACCTGTACCCTGCCTGTCTTTAACTAGTCTAGTGATCTGTACCACTGCTGTTTAACTAGTCTAGTTATAACCCTACCCTTTGTCTTAAACTAGTCTAGTGACCTGTACCCTGCTGTTCTTAAACTAGTTTTAGTGACCTGTACCCTCGCTGTCTTAACTAGGTCTAGTGACCTGTACCCGGCTTTTAAACTAGTCTATGTGACCCTGTACCCCTGCTGTCTTAACTAGTCTAGTTGACCCTGATACCCTGCTGGCTTAACTAGTGTATTGACGGTACCCTTGCTGTTCCTTAAACTAAGTTTGTTTAGTGACCTGTACCCTGCTCCTAACTAGTGTTAGTGACCTGGTACCCTGCTTGGCCTTTAACTAGTGTAGTGACCTGTACCCTTTGCTGGTCTCAACTAGTGTAGTGACCTGGTACCCTGCTGTTCTTTAACTAGTCTAGTGACCTTTACCCCTGCTGGTCTAAACTAGTCTAGTGACCCGTTACCTGCTGCCTTAACTAGTGTAGTGACTGTACCCTGCTGTTTCTTAACTGTCAGTGAACCTGTAACCCTCTATGCCTTAACTAGTCTAGTGACCTGTCCCCCGGTAGATGTTCGTGTTGGTCAGCTGATAACGCATCACGTTAGTTGATAACCCGCTGGGGCTCTGACCAACCAAGCTGTCGGAGGAAGAACCATCAGCTGCGTCCAGATCGGACCCGCCCCAGCAGGAAAGGTGGTCCGTTGGGCCAAAAAACACACTAG
>NW_019943658.1:59692-70355 GCF_002910315.2 Salvelinus sp. IW2-2015 | reverse complement strand
CTAGTTAAAACCATCTCAACTACATCGGCTTAAATACAGATGATATGAATAATAGTAATATCATTATAATCTGTTCCATCAAGTCTGTATGAGTCATGTAGTGCACAGTAACATCCAATCAAGCCTGTATGAGTCCTGTAGTGCAGAGTAACGTCCCATCAAGCCTGTATGAGTCCTGTAGTGCAGAGTAACGTTCCATCAAGCCTGTATGAGTCCTGTAGTGCAGAGTAACGTTCCATCAAGCCTGTATGAGTCCTGTAGTGCAGAGTAACGTCCCATCAAGCCTGTATGAGTCCTGCTGTGCAGAGTAACGTTCCATCAAGCCTGTATGAGTCCTGTAGTGCAGGTTCACATCAACACCATCACCCAGCCACCCTGGACCCTCTCCAATTTGCATATCGCCCCAAGAGATCCACAGGTGTCTGAATCTCCACTGCACCCAACACTGCCCTTTACCACAAACTGTTGTAAAGGGCAGGTAGCCTAGTGGCTAGAGCGTTGGACCAGTAACCGAAAGGTTGTTGGATAAAATCCCCTAGCTGACAAGKTACAAATCTGTCGTTCTGCCCCTGAACAAGGCTGTTAACCCACTGTTCCCCGGTAGGCTGTCATTGTAAGAATGTGTTCTTAACTGACTTGCCTAGTTAAATAAAGGTTAAATAAAAAAAGAATAAACCACCTGGACAAAAGAAACAGCTATGTGAAAGTGCTGTTCATTGACTACAGCTCAGWGTTCARCTCCATAGTGTCCTCCAAGCTCATAACTGGATCCTGGACTTCTTGAAGGGCCGCCCCTAGGGGGTGAGGGTAGGCAACAACACATCTGCCAAGCTGACCGTCAAAAAGGGGGCCACTCAGGGGCGTGTGCTTAGTCCCCTCTTGTACTCCCTGTTCACCCACGACTCCAACACCATCATTAAGTTTGCCGACGACTCAACAGTGGTAGTAGACCTTATCACCTACGGTGACGAGACAGCCTATAGAGAGGAGGTCAGAGAACTGGCAGTGTGGTTCCAGGACAACAACCTCTCCCTCAACATCAGCAAGACAAAGGAGCTGATTGTGGACTTCAGGAAACGGAGGGCTGAGCACACCCTGAATCACATAGACGAGGCTGTAGTAGAGAGAGTCGAGAGCTTCAAGTTCCTCGGTTTCCACATCACTAAGGTTGTATCGTGTTCCAAACACACCAACACAGATCCTCAAAAGGTTTTATAGCTGCACCATTGAGAACATCTTGACTGGCTGCATCACCGCTTCCTAAGCTAAGATATGGAATTGTTTTAAGATGGTCATACCATGGATCATTTGGCTATTTTATTTAGAATTGTAGCACCCCTTTAGGTATATATTATATAATTTTTTTTACTTATTTGATAATACAGTATTTAGACCAATTGACTTTTTCTCCATTYTGTTATGTTACAGCCTTATTCTAAAATTGAGTTAAAAAAAAAAATGTCCTCATAAATCTTCACACAATACCCCATAATGACAAGCCGAAAACAGGTTTCTAGAATTTTAGCAAAATATTTTTTTTTAATTAACAGAAATATCTTATTTACATAAGTATTCAGCCCCTTTGCTATGAGTCCCGAAATTGAGATCAGGTGCCTCCTGTTTCCTGTGGTAAATTCAATTGATTTGACATGATTTGGAAAGGCACACACCTGTCTAAATAAGGTCCCACAGTCGACAGTGCTTTTCAGAGCAAAAACCAAGCCATGAAGTCAAAGGAATTATCATTAGAGCTCCGAGACAGGATTGTGTCAAGGCACAGGTCTGGGGAAGGGTACCAAAACATTCTGCAGCATTGAAGTTCCACAAGAACACAGTGGCCTCCATCATTCTTAAATGGAAGAAGCTTGGAACCACCAAGACCCTTCCTAGAGCTCACCGCCCAGCCAAACTGAGCAATCGGGGGAGAAGGGCCTTGGTCAGAGCTTTAGAGTTGCTCTTTGGAGACAAGAGAACCTTGCAGAAGGACAACCATCTCTGCATCACCCACCAATCTGGCCTTTATGGTAGAGTGGCCATACAGAAACACTCCTCAGTAAAAGGCACATCCAGGCTGCATCACATTCGGCCGTAATTGGGAGTCCCATGGGGGCAGCGCACAATTGGCCCAGCATCGTCCGGGTTTGGCCGGGGTTGTAAATAAGAATTTGGCCTTAAACCTCTCTGGGATAGCGGGATGGTAGCGTCCACTTGGCCAAAAGCCAGGGAAAATGTAGAGCGCCAAATTCMAAAAAATTATATAAAATCAAACGTTCATTAAATCACACATGTAAGATACCAAATTAAAGCTACACTCGTTGTGAATCCAGTCAACATGTCAGATTTCAAAAAGGCTTTTCGGCGAAAGCATAAGATGCTATTATCTGATGATAGCACAATGTCAACAAAGAGAGAGTAGCATATTTCAACCCTGCCGGTGCTACTCAAAACGCAGATATAAAATATAAAACATGCATTACCTTTCACGAGATTCTTTTGTTGGCACTCCAATATGTCCCATAAACATCACAAATGGTCCCTAAAAACATCACCAAAAATTTGGGGGGGTTTCCCTTTTTTTTTTTTGGTTTCGATTATTCCGTCCATATATATCCAATTGTCCATTTATTTGGTGCGGTTGACCAGAAAAAAAACAGCTTCCAATTTGCGCAAGTCACTACAAAATATCCAAAAATTACCTCTAACTTTGCCAAAACATTTCAAATACTTTTTGTATACAACTTAAGGTATTTGTAAACGTTAATAATCGATCAATTGAGACGGGTCTATCTGTTTTCAATACAGGAGGCACAAACTAACGCTACTTTTCTAGTCTTGCGCAACTCTCAAACAGTACACATGACGTTACTCTACTTCCTGATGGCCATCTTCTTCATTCCACAAATGAATAACCTCAACCTTTTCTAAGACTGGTGAATCCGTGGAACAGTAGAACTGAGATCACAGTATTAGAAATCTGGCTTCCCAATGAAACCTCATTGAACAGACGGTTGACTTAAAAAATAAAAAGAAAATGGTTAGTCCTCGGGGTTTTGCCTGCTACATAAGTTCTGTTATACTTACAGATATGATTCAAAACAATTTTAGAAAACTTCAGAGTGTTTTCTATCAAATTACTTAATAATCATGCATATCTTATATTCTGGGGCAGAGGTAGAAGAAGTTCAAATTGGGCAAGGCTATTTTTTCCAAAAGTTGAAAACTCTGCCCCCTATCCTAGAGAAGTTTTTAACTGACTTGCTAGATAAATATAAGGTTAAATAAAAAATAAATACAAAAATAGTAATGACAGCCCACTTGGAGTTTCCAAAGAATCTGATATTCTCTTAAACTTACAGATTTTGATGGAGATTGTTTTTTAAATGATGCTCAGGTGCTCACCAGACTCTAAATAGTTAAATATGCAATAAATCTGAAATAGGTTAACCCAAATAGTTGCCTGCCCTATTTCACACTGCTGCTGCCTGTTTATTTATCTGTTACTTTATTCCTAGTTATACGTACATAGCTTACTCAATTACCTCGTTACCCCTGCACTTCGCCTCAGTACTGGTACCCAGTGTATATAGACAAGTATTACCTGTACCGTGTATATAGCCAAGTTATTACCTGTCCAAAGTGTATATAGCCAAGTTATTACCCTGGTACCCCATGTATATAGCCAAGATTATTAACCTGTACCCGGTATATAGCCAAGTTATTACCTGGTACCCCATGTATATAGCCAAAGTTATTACCTGGTACCCAATTTATATAGCCAAGTTATTACCTGGGTACCCGTGTATTTATAGCCAAGTTATTTACCTCGCGTTACCCTGTATATAGCATGTTATTACCTGTACCTGTGGTAGATTAGCCCAAGTTATTACCTGGTACCCCATGTATATAGCCAAGTTTTACCTGCGTACCCAATGTATATGCCAAGTTATTACCTGGTACCCGTGTAAATAGCCAAGTTATACCTGTACCCGTGTATATAGCCAAGTTATACCTGGTACCAGTGTATATAGCCAAGTTATCATTACTCATTGTGATCTATATTACAGTATTATTGCGTGTAATTACGATTATATTTTTCATTTTTTCTCAATTTTCTTTCTCTCTGCATTGTTGGGAAGTGATAAGCATTTCACTGTTAGTCCTGACTGCTGTTTACGATGCATGGTGATAAATTAAAAATTGGATTTGAGAGTTAACCGGACAGTATGTCTGGTGGAAAGCAGTTCTGCGAGTGGAGTCTCTCACACTCTCTCTCACTCTTCTCACCACTCTCTCTCACACTCTCTTCACACTTCTTCCCCATGTTCTCTCTATCCAGCACAGCAGTTAAAAACCCTGCTTAATGGTCCAGGGTCTGCATCAATTACAACACGTTGATTATGTCTAATGGCTGGCTGCACTCCTGTGATTAAGTCACTCTGAAAGTCTGATTAAGCAAGTGATTAAGTCACTATGAAATGCGCTTGACAGCAGTTCACTATATATCACGGTTGTGTGTCACGTTCCTTGACCTGTTTTCTGTTGTTTTGTTATGTGTGTGATGGTCAGGCGCGTGAAGTTTTGCGGTGGGCAGAAGTCTATGTTTGTGTTTCTATGTTGGTTTTGGTGTTGGCCTGGTATGACTCTTAATTAGAGGCAGGGTGTTTTGCGTTTTCCTCTAATTGAGGAGTCATATTAAGGTAGTTGTTCACTGGTGGTTGTGGGTGATTGTCGCTGTGTCTGTGTTTGTGCACCACACGGTACTGTTCTCGTCTCGGTCGTTCCTGTTCCAGTGTTCTTCGTTTCATTAAGTTCGTAGTTTAGGTTCTGTCTACGTCGTGTTTGTTATTTGTAATTTTCCAAGGTTTTCGTTATTTCGTCTTCGTGTTTCAATAATTATAATTTATGTCTAATTAACCTCGCTGCATATTGGTCCACCGATCCTTCTCTCCTCTCCTCTTCCGAGGAAGAGGAGGACGACAACCCTAACAGAATCCCCACCAACCAAAGGAATCAAAGCAGCGGGGAGGACACAGCGACAGCTGCAGCCAGAAATTCCCAGACTCCTGGACTTGTGGAGGAGATCCTGGTCGGCAAAGGACCCCTGGACTCAGCCAGGGAATATCGCCGTCCCAAGGCGGAGCTGGAGGCAGCGAAGGCAGAGAGCGCTGGTATGAGGATCGGGCAGCGCGGCGACGCGTTGGGAGCCCCGAGAGTCAGACCTAAAACATTGGTGGGGGGCACACGAGGGAGTGGCAAAGCCGGGAGGATACCTGAGCCAACCCCCGTCTTACCGTGAGTGAGAGGGCGTCGTATCTGGTCAGACACCGTGGTTATGGGTGGAGCGCACTGTGTCCCCAGTACGCTGTGCTTAGCCCAGTGGGCTATCACCTTTGCCGCACTGGAGGGCTAGGTTGGGCATCGAGCGGATGTCATGAAGCCGCCCAACAGTATCTGGCCCCAGTACGTCTCCCTCGGCCGGCGTACATGGCACCAGCGCTTACAGTTGGTGTTGTCCCCGGTTCGCCTGCATAGCCAGTGCGGGTTATTCCACCTCGCCGCACTGGCAGGGCTACGGGGGGACCATTCAACCTGGTAAGGTTGGGGAGGCTTGGTGCTCAAGAGCACGTGTCCTCCTCCGGTCCGGATATACCCTGGTGCCACCTCCAAGTACCAGGTCCACCGGTGGCAGCCCCCCGCACCAGAATGTTCTCTCGGGTTCTCTCTCCAGCTGCTCCCACGCTGTCCAGCGCTGTCAAGAGCTTTCCTCCTCTCCAGCGCAAGCCAGTGCCTTATACCACGCCACCAGGCTGTCTCTCGTCTCCTCCCTACAGAACTGCCCGTCTGCCCAGCGCGCCTGAACTGCCCGTCTGACCCAGCGGCGCCTGAACTGCCCGTTGCCCAGCGGGCGCCTGAAACTGCCCGTCTGCCCCAGCGGCGCCTGACTGCCCCGTCTGTCCCCAACGGCGCCTGAACTGCTCCGTCTGCCATGAGCCTGCAAAGCTGCCCGTCTGCCATGAGGCCTGCAAAGCCGCCCGTCTGCCAAGAGCCTACAAGCCTTCCGCCAGGACCGATCAGCCGGAGCCTTCCGCCAGGACCGGATCAGCCAGAAGCCTTCCGCCAGACCGGATTCAGCCAGAGCCTTCCGCCAGACCAGATCAGCCAGACCTTCCGCCAGACCGGATCAGCCAGAGCCTTCCGCCAGACCGGATCAGCCAGACTCGACCGGATCAGCCAGAGCCTTCCGCGCCAGACCGGATCAGCAGCTTCGCCGAGATCGCCAGAGCCTTCCGCCAGACAGATCAGCCAGTGCCGTCCAGCCAGGACCAGCCCAGAGCCGTCCAGCCATCGACCTTGCCAGAGCCGTCCAGCCAGGACCTGCCAGAGCCGTCAGCAGGACCTGCCAGATCCCTCAGCCAGGACCTGCCAAGAAATTCCCTCCAAGCCAGGACCCCCCCTGCCAGAGTCCCTCAGCCAGGACCTGCCAGATCCCCTCGCCCGGAGCTGCCGTCCCGCAGCCCGGAGCTGCCCCTTATCCGGTTGCTGCCCCTTATCCCGGTTGCTGCCCTTCATTTAGGTGGTTTTAGTTGGAAGGTGGTCATTGCGGAGGGGGGATACAGAACGGGATGACTATGGTGGTGTGGGACCAGCAGTCCGGAGGCCCTGAGCCACCACCGTGGTCCAGATGCCCACCGCAGACCCTCCCTGGACTTTGTGCTGGTGCGCCCGGCGTTCGCACCCTTGAGGGGGGGGTTCTGTCACGTTCCTGGACCTGTTTTCTGTTGTTTTTGTATGGTGCGTGATTGGTCAGGGCCGTGGTTTTGGGGGGCAGTCTATGTTTGCTGTTTCTAATGTTGGTTTTGGGTTGCCGTTAATGGCTCTTAAATTAGAGGCCAGGTGTTTGCGTTTTCCTCCTAATTGAGAAGTCATATTAAGGTAGTTGTGTCTCACTGGTTGTTTGTGGGCTGATTGTCGCTGTGGTCGTGGTTTTGTGACCAACACGGTCCGACTTGTCTCGTCTCGGTCGTTCCTGTTCATGTGTTCTTCGTTTCATGTAAGTTCGTAGTTTAGGTCTGTTACGTCGTGTTTGTTATTTTTGTAATTTCCAAGTGTTTTCGTATTTCGTCTTCGGTTTCAATAAATATTGCATTTAGTCTAATTACCTCGCTGCATATTGTCCACGATCCTTCTCTCCCTCTCCTCTTCCGAGGAAGAGGAGGACGACACCCGTTAACATTGTGTGCCACGAGGTAACGGGTACAGTTTTGCTATCTTTATGTTTATGAAACATAATAAAAAAACCACATCCACCCTTTAAAACAATGACTCTTTATTTTGCCTAAAGACAAAATAAAACGTTGCCATTCAGAAAAATGGCAAGCATGACAAGACCTAGGCCTGGTTTTAGTCTCTACTTTAGGAAATCAAGGGGGAGAAAAAACATAAACATTAAAAGTGTTTTTCTTAGCTTGTGACAAAACCTGCAGGTGCTTTGCCTTCTATATTTTTAAAATAAACAGCGGATCACTGGTATGGGCAATATTTACATGTAAAAAATAAACAAAAGTTGCAACATCAAGTCAGCCACTATTCCTTTACACAGGTGAACCGTCACATGAGTAGCTTTGAGTACTCTGGAGATCCAACTATCAGTGGAGAGAGCTAGATAGGTTGTCTTGTGTCAATTCCTTTTCAATTTCTCTCTGTGTGTAACGGCAGCCTTCTCCTCTTCACGTGAAGAGGAGGTGTAGCAGGGATCCGACCAAGACGCAGCTTAGCTTCGTGTTCAACATTTTTTTAATAAACAAGACGAAAACTGTGAACACTTACAAATAACAAAAGTGGCAAACCGAAACAGCCCTATCTGGTGCAGAGAAAACACAGAGACAGGAAACAACCACCCACAAAATTCCAACACAAAACAAGCTACCCTATATAATGATTCCCAATCAGAGACAACACAAAACATCTGCCTCTGATTGAAGAACCATATTAGGCCAAACATAGAAACAGACAAACTAGACACACAACATAGAATGCCCACCCAGCTCACGTCCTGACCAACACTAAAACAAGCAAAAACACAACAAGAACTATGTCAGAAACGTGACACTGTGATGTTCATAGAGTTTGGGAATTACTTGCTGCTGAAATGTGTGCTGGAGGGACATTGTAACGTGGTTAAAAAAAAAAATTCATCAGGTGACGAAATCCCTAGTCAGTAACCACCGAATAGTGCTGCAAATCTTTGGGCTATGAATATTCCAGTGCTTTCGTTATTTATTTATGTTTTTTATGAATTTGTCGCAAAATTGTTGTTGGAAGGCAGCAGCGAGAGATTGCTGTGTTTCGGTAACGAGTGGCTCCAGCTCCACCTGCAAGGATACTGCCGGGTGGACGTAAATTACACACGTTAGAAGTGTTTCCACTCGAGTAGCCGACAGTGGCAAAACAATGCTGGCAGACTGTACTTTGTTTGTTTACGGTCTTTTTACCCTCGTCATCGTATGAAACGCTGAATCCACAAATGTTCCACACGGCAGATTGAAAGACGGCGGTGCCTCTTTCAAATTTGCTCTCGCTGTCTCGCTAGCCCTCGCCATTGTCACGTTGGAGCTGAGAGAATATTTGTTTTTTAGTTTCCCCTCTCTCATGGGGCCCCTTTATGGAGTGTTCCTACTGAGACGTCATTGCAAGTTGTCCATAGTTTTTTTTAGGGGAGGGGGTTGCAGTCACTGCGGTTGCCACGTTTTGAGACATTGCTTGTGGCAGTAAAGTTTGTCAGCACTCAGGAGGCTCCCTAAACGGCCTGGGGCCCAAGCAGTTGCCTGCCTTGCCTGTTCACAAGCTGCGTGTCTGGTTCTGTGATCTGAATGTACAACCGTGCGTGTAGTCTGCAGTGCAATAAGCAAGATTTAGAAATTATTAGGAAAATAACAGGCTTGTCGTAAATTCCGCCCCCCAACCCCTCTTTTTTACGCTGCTGCTACTCTCTGTTTATCATATATGCATAGTCACTTTAAACTATACATTCATGTACATACTACCTCAATCGGGCCGACCAACCAGTGCTCCGCCCACATTGGTAACCCGGCTATCTGCATTGTGTCCCACCACCCGCCAACCCCTCTGTTTTACAATACTGCTACTCTCTGTTCATCATATATGCATAGTCACTTTAACCATACCTACATGTTACATACTACCTCAATCAGCCTGTCTAACCAGTGTGTCTGTATGTAGCCTCACTACTTTTATTAGCCTCGCTACTGTATATAGCCTGTCTTTTTTACTGTGTTTTTATTTCTTTACCTACCCTATTGTTTCACCTAACACCTTTTTTGCATTAATTGGTTAGAGCCTGTAAGTAAGCATTTCACTGTAAGGTCTACACCTGTTTATTGTGGCGCACGTGACAATAAACTTGATTTGAAAACTTGATTTGATTCGACGTGTGCGTCTTGAACCGTAGGGGGCATACCAAACAGTTCGACAACATAATGTGTACCGTTGCATCGCTAGTGTAAAGACATCTTGTAAACTAATCACTGTATCATCCACCTCATTTAAGTAGATAACTGAAGGTCTGGGAGGTGTAGAGATGTCCTGTAACTAATCACTGTATCATCACCTCACTAAGTAGTAACTGAAGGTCTGGGAGGGTGTAGTATCATCACCTCACTAAGTAGATAACTGAAGGTCTGGGAGTGTGTAAAGATATCCTGTAACTAAACACTGTATCATCACTAAGTAGGTATCTTGTGGCTCAGTTGGTAGAGCCAGGATGTTGGGTTTGATTCCTGCTGGGGCCATCCATATGAGCATGTATGACTATACGGCACGTTTGATAAAACGCATCTAGTAAATGGCATACATATATTATTACCTTTCTGTTACAAATATCAACATTTATGTTAGGGTAGATAGCGGCAGGTAGCCTAGTGGTTAGAGCGTTGGACTAGTAACCGAAAGGTTGCAAGATAGAATCCCCGAGCTGACAAGGTAAACAAATCTGTCGTTCTGCCCCCGAACAAGGCAGTTAACCCACTGTTCCTAGGCTGTCATAAAAATAAAATTGTTTATAACTGACTTGCCTAGTTAAATAAAGGTAAGATAAAATAGAAGGGTTATCCTTAAAATACAGTAACTATGCAAACACTAAACTTGTTTTACAGCCCAGCTGGTCAAATGAAGAGAGACAGAGGAGAAAATAATACAGACCAGCTGGTCAAATGAAGAGAGACAGAGGAGAAAAGAATACAGACCAGCTGGTCAAATGAAGAGAGACAGAGGAGAAAATAATACAGACCAGCTGGTCAAATGAAGAGAGACGAGAGGAGAAAATACATATCAGACCACGCTGGTCAAATGAAAATGACTGTTGACATTGTGACCGTTAATCTGGATTGTGTTTCCAACGTTGTGTAGAGTTTTTTATTACATTAGGTCATGACAATCTAGTTTTGCGTGCCAGGAGATACCTGTATGATATTCATGATGTGCTGTAAGCCTACTATATGTAGAGAAGTATTGCGTTTAACAGTCCCTGCACTGTAGTATAGTCATGACGTACTATATGAAGAGAAAGTAGTATGCATGTACTGTATCTGTAAGATAGAGTACATTTCCTGTGGGATTGCACTCATCTCTCTCTGTCGTGGTGTTG
>NW_019943658.1:48431-59667 GCF_002910315.2 Salvelinus sp. IW2-2015 | reverse complement strand
ATGAATCTTTTACTTGATTATTAGAACAGAAATCACCCAAGTTCTGAATGTAAATGTTCTGTGTAGTAGTTCTATTTGTTCTAAGGTACTCTTCCCTAGGTAAAATAGAAATAATATGGGTCTACATAAATAAAATTTACAATTAAAAACAAAATTAAGGCCAAAAAGGAACCCACAAGTCCATTATCAGTACTTTTAAAGGGGCTTGAGTAGAAGTTGCAGTGTATAATTTGGGCAAAAAACTCCTCATCAGGGGCCCCAACTTTTTTATTGTGGATGATATACCTGGCCTCAACCGCCAAGGTTTTCTTTTTCTGGGGCCCTCCTTTCGCCTTCAATATATATGTCGTGGTTCTGGTAAGCATGTTTAAAATGTATTTTGTTGTTTTTGGGGCTGGGCCATGTTTTTTATCCTTTTTAATTTTGGGGTGGATGAATTTAACCCTATTCGTGTGGCTTTTGTGGATAAATAGCTGAATTTCAAACCCATCATTTGAATAGGTGGGTGGTTGGGTTCTTAACATTACTTCTGTTATATTAATTTAGGTGTTGACCAGAGGATAAGGAGGGATCTAGCTGAATTGTTATGTATGTTGGCCCAACACCCCAGCATAACCACTATCTTCCCAAAATGAACGTTCCTGGCTTCCACCAGTATCCTAAGCTTTTTTATTGAAATAAAGAAAGGGGGAAAAAATATCTTCACAAAAAATAACTGATTTTTTGTTTTTTTTTTGGATACAGCCGTCTTGAGAATATAAACTGTTGTTTTGCTTTACAATTATATATTATTGTTTTGCATTCTGGCTCCAATATGATTGGGGTCTGTTTTCTCCAGGTATTCCCAAGATAGTGGGAAACCTGTCCCGCCAGGCCCAGAGCTTCCTTCTGCCAGTGTTCATTATGTTTCCTCTTTATACTTGGGGTTGTTCCCTTGATATGTTGGGCTACGGGGGGCAATATCAAAAGCGTTTTTTTAACCATTTCCCCTTTTGTATATAAACTATTCGCTTTCTGCAGGGAGGAAGAATTGTTTCTAAAACTTTGAAAAATCTCATAAAAATTAAATCAAAGCTAACCATTAAAAGCATTTAGTGGCTCTTTCAGTTCGTTTTGAATATGGAGGGCCTTTTTGAACCCGCCCTGGCAGGTTTAAGGATCCAACTCATTTTCCAAAAAAAATGGCGCCAAACGCTAACGCCTTTGTAGAAATCATGTCCATTTTGTTCAAAACCAATATCCCCCTTCGCAGAAGGTGTCTGGGTTTCATACCACCAGGTTGGTTTCTTCGAATAACGGAGGATGATTGTTTCCGTTTTGCTCTACGGTTTTCCCCCAAACATAACATCACGGGGACTCTGGGAAGAAGGGGGTCCATTGCCGATCTGGGCAAAATTTTTTCCATCTTTTTGTAGCTCAGAACCAGTCTTTGGGGGGCTACCACGAATTTATTTTGAATATTTGCCGTTGATGCTAAATTAAAAGGCGTGGGGAGGACGCTCTATATCAAAAAAGCACCATATTATGTGCGTGTTGTTTTTTCTATAAAGGTACGGTTCCCACCCAGGACTCTTCCACAAAAAGGTGATGGCTTGTCTGTATAATGAGGGTAATAGTCCCGGTTTTTCACCGGTTAAAAAAAATAATAAGTGGAAGTTACTGTATTAGAGAAGTTGAATAAGTTGCCAAATAAAAATGGTGTGTAACATATTTGTCGCAGGACAACTAATGTATAAAAACAACAAATTCTTCTTTAGGATACATTTTTGTGTTTGTGGTAATTGTCTGGTATTTTGTTGTGTTAATACTTATTCAGTTTTTGCTGTGCAACTTGTGTGGTTTGAAATCTTGTATTTCCAAATGGTGGTTTGTTTTTTCTATGATTTTTGCTGCTCTAAATAGAAAATAACAATAATTTTTGTGTTATTTTTTCTACGTTTTAACTGAACTTTTAAGTCAAGTGATTAAGGTCCAACTTTGAATGCGCTTGACACGTAGTTCACCTCATCTATAGCTAAACGGTTGGGTGTTTGTCCACGTTCCTGACCTTTTTTTCTCGTGTTTTTGTATGTTGCTTGTGATGCGGCCTCAGCGGCGTGAGTTTTTAGGATGTGTCTAGGTGCTATGTTTTGCTAGCTTTCTATGTTTGTTTTTTGGGCCCTTGCCTGGATATGCATCTCTTAATCTAAGTAGGCATGGTGTTTCGATTGCGGGTTTCTCTCTGTAATTGAGAAGTTCATATTTAAGGTATTTTCCCCACTTGGGTTGGTTTGTGGCAGTGATTGTCGGCTGTGTCTGTGCTTTTTGGTTGCCCACCACCACGGTACTGTCTCGTCTCGCGTCGTGTCGCTTGGATCATGTGTTGCTCAGTTTCTGTGAAGTTCGCTAGTTTAGTGTCGCTCTACTGTCGTGTTTGTTATTGTTGTCAATCTTTTTCCAATGCGTGTTTTCGTATTTCGTCTCTCGTGTGTTCAATAAAATATATTTATGTCTAATTTACCTCGCTGCTTATATTGCGTTCCACCTAATCCTTGCGTACTCCATCTCCTGCGTTCCGAGCGAAGAGGAGGACGAGCACCCGTAACAGTAATCAACCCGACCAGGACAAAGATCAAGCAGCTGGGGAGCGAGCACAGCCGGACACTGCCAGCCGCAGAAATCCCAGGACCCAACTCTGGAGGTTAATCCTGACTGTGTCAAGGACCCTCTGGGGACTTCTAGCACAAGTGTCAGGTAATATCGACCGTCCCAATGGCAGGAATTAGCATGGAAAGTCTAGCGAAGAAGCAGAGAGGAAACGCTGGTGATAATAAAATAGGAAGGTCAAGACAGCGCGACGCGGTTGAGATGTCCGATGAG
Organism: Salvelinus sp. IW2-2015; assembly: GCF_002910315.2. Classification (NCBI taxonomy): domain Eukaryota; kingdom Metazoa; phylum Chordata; class Actinopteri; order Salmoniformes; family Salmonidae; genus Salvelinus; species Salvelinus sp. IW2-2015. The sequence goes on along the minus strand of NW_019943658.1, from coordinate 56,808 downwards.
ATTCAGGACTCTAAACCCATTTCTACTGCTGGGGGGGGCACTACGAGGGCAGCTGGCAAAGCCGGGTAGGATACCTGAGCCAACTCCCCAGCTGCTTACCGTGGAGTGAGAGGGCGGCCGTAATCTGCGTCATAGACACCGAGTGTGATTGCTGTAGGAGGCCCACAAAGGGTGTCCCCAGCTACAGCGGCAACAGCGCTCTTTACCCTAGTGCTGGTTGTCCCCAAGGAAGTGGCCGCTATATCACCTGCGCGCTTACATGCGTTAGCCTAGGTTGGGTCATTCGAGCCGGATGTCATGAAGCCGGCCCCAACGTATCTGCCTTCCATACGTCTCCTCGGGCCAGTGTTGCGTACATGGCTTACCAGCCATAACAAGGTGCGTCCCCGGGCTATACGACACTGCAATATAGCCCAGATAGCCGCGTCTCTATTCCACCTCGCACGCACTGCCAGCGGTCAACGGGGACCATTCAAACCTGCGTTACACGGTCTTGGCGGAGCTATATCTAGAGTAGCCTCAGAGAAGCACGTGTCCTGGCCTTCACGTGTTCCGGATTTAGTAAACACTCGAGTGTCTCCATCCTCAATAGCTACCAGTGTGCAGTCCTACCTTGCGGCGCTCTGGCAGACTCCCCGCCGCAACACAGGCGAACACATCGATCCTCTACTTGTTTGCTCTCTCTCGCCAGCTGCCTCCCACACACTGTCTCTAGTCAGACCATTTGTCTAGGAGCGTTTTAAATTTCTGAAACTACATTTCTTCAATCCTTCACTTTTGCGCAGGCCAGTTTGGCGTCTTTCGACATAAATGTTAGGAATATATACCACTCATCACACGGCTGCTCTATCCTCTCTTTCCCATCAGAACTCTGCTCCGTCTGCTTAGGCTCGCGCCCCTGAACTGTCCCGTTTTTCATGTCCACACAAACCACAAGCGAGCAACATTTTCTCAGGCAACTGCCCCCGACTGCTGCACAGCGTGCGCCTGAACTTGCCCGTCTGCCCAGACGGCGCCTGAACTGCCCCTGGTCTGCCTCAACGGCGCCTTGAACTGCCCGTCTTGCGCATGAGCCTAGCAAAGCTGCCAGTCTGCTCATGAGCCATGAACAAACGCACCCTGCCCCGCCTCTGCCAGAGCCTACATTGAGCCCTTCTACGCCATGTACCGGTAACAGAACCAGAGCCTTCCGCCAGACATCCGGAGCAGCCAGGAGCTTCCGCCGCAGACCGGATCATGCCAGAGCCTTTCCGCAGACCAGATCAGTCCAAAGCCTTTCCGTCCAACTCGCATCAGCGCAGAGCCTTCCGCCCAGACCGTATCAGCCAGAAGCGTTCCGTCCAGAGCGCGCGGTATGCCATGCCAGAAAGCCTTCCGCGTTCAGATCCGCAGACTCACCAGATTCTCTTCCGCTCATGAACGTATCAGCTCACTGGAGCCCTCCGCCAGCCAGATCAGCCAGTGCCGTCTACCAAGCCAGAGACCAGCGCAGAGCACGTTCCGAGCCTAAGGACCTGCTCATGAGAGTAACCAGTTACACAGCCAGAACGCTGCCCAGAACGGGTCGCGTCTCAGCCGGACCTGCCAGAGTTCCTTTCAGCCAGGACCTTTGCCAGAATCCCTCAAACAAGCATGGACCTGCGACCGAGTTCCTCACTCAAGCTCAGGACTCTGTCCAGCAGGTCTCCCTCGAGCTCCGGAGCTGCCGTCCTGCAGCGCCGAGAACAAGGCGCCCTGTATGCCCGTTGCTGACGGCCACTAGGCATCTTCCGGTGCTGTCACCCTTCGATTTAGGTGGTATTAGTTCGCAAAGAGAAAAATAAAACTGTGATTTTTTAGCCGTCGATCTCGGTAGTTGAGGGCGGATACAGCTAACGTGGTTAAATAGTGACTACTATGGTGGTGTGGGACAGCGTGTCGGAGAGTCCTGATTTGTCCACACCATCACGATGTCATGTATGCCCACACCCTCAGACCCTCCCCTGGTATCTTTCTCGAGCGACAAGCCCGACGTTACGCACCATATGAGGAAAGCTCGGAGGATATTTACTCCCATCTTCACAGACTCCTGACACTGTATTTCTGTTGTATAGTGAGATAATCTCTGTGAGTGATGATTGTCGAGGCGCGTGAGTACTGTTTTGGCTTGTGCAGTCACACGTCATTTTGCTTCTCTTTAAACTTATTGGTTTGGAATTTTTGGTGGTGCCTGGATGGGCTCGTAATTAGAGGCAGGTGTTTTGCGTTTTCTCTAATTGAGAGTCATATTAAGGTAGTTGTATCCCACTGTGTTGTTTGTGATGGTGCATTGTCGCTGTGTCTGTCGTTTGTTTGCATCCTATCACACGCGTACCTCTCGCTTCGCGTCTTTTCCTTCATGGTTCGTCTGTTTCATGTAAGTTTCGTAGTGTAGTCGTTCTGTCTAGCGTGCTTGCGCTATTTTAGTAATTGTTAATTTCCAGGAGTAAGTTTTCGTGATTTCTGCTTCGTATGTTTCACATTAAAAGATCATTTATGTGCTAATTACCTTACGCTGCATAACTTGGGGTTTCCACGATCACTTCTCTCGCTCTGCCTCTGTCCGAGGATAGAGGAGTACGATCACTCTCGTAAAATATTGTATTGTAGCCACAGGTGAACTAGCGTACAGTATTGCTAATCTAACTTGGATAGACTTTCACTGATTAAATAAATATAATATAATCCCAAACAATAAACACCCTAAATTCCAAGAAACAAATGAAACTCTTTATTTTGCCTACAACAGTACGACGAAAATACACCAAAACGTTACTCATTTGCAGTGAAGACCAATGCGCACAGCTCAATTTGCACAGATCTAGGCCTGCCGTTTCTGTCTCTTACTGAGGAGTATATCAAGGGACCGACGGAAAACATTAAACATTATGGAACAAGTGTTTCTTAGCTTTGACAACCTGCAGGTAGCTTTTGCCTTCTCTATTTTTAAATAAAAAACAGGGTACATATCTGAGAGAGGGCAATGATTACATTGTAAAAAATAAACAAAGTGCAACATCAAGTCCAGCAACCTTATTCTTTACACAGTAACGCTTCACAGTGAGGCTGAGCTATTCGAGTACTCTGGAGATCCAGAGCATCAATTAACAAGCTGAGAGCATGCTAGTATAGTGGACGTTAATCATGTGAATCTAATTCCTTTTCAATTTCTCTCTGTGTTGTAAGCGGCAGCCTTCCTCCTCTTCAATCCTTGTAATTAGTACGTGTTTGTAGCAGCGCGCATCGGACCAAGATTTGTGCTGCTATGACGTAGTCTCCTTGAACTTTCTAACATTTATACTGATTTTTAAGAAGACTACAGAGCGAAAACTGTGAAACATTCTTACAAATATAACAAAAGTGGCAAACGAAACAAGTTCCCTATCTGGTGTGCAGAGAAATACACAGAGATCAGTGTATAACAACACACCCACAAAATCCATCATCATAAAACTAATAGCTACCTATTATATGATTTCCTCTAATCACGAGACGAACACACAAGAAAAACATCTTGAGCCTCTGATTGAGAACCATATATAGCCAACATAGAATAACAGACATAACAAGTACACAACACTACATTAGAATGTCCACTCTCACCCATACCACCGTCCAGCCTGAACCAACACTCATGAAAACTAAGCAAAACACCACTCACCAAGAACTGATCGGTCAGAACTGACACGAGTGAATGTCTATCTAATCAAGAGTTTCGGAGACTTCATTACTGATGGCTAGTGCTGAAATCTGTATGCTGTGATTCCCGGACATTGTAAGCGACTGACGTTAAACAAGAGAAAAAATATCTCTCACATGCTGTGTATTCGTAGTTAAGCCATAGCGTCATTAACCCACTCGAAGTAGTTGCTGCCAAATTTTCTATTGGCTATTGGAGATATGCCCAGGTGCTGTCTCGATTATTTTATTTTTTTTATCTCTACATGAGGCATATCCTAGTCGCGCCAAAATTGCTTTTTGGAAGGCAGCAGCCGAGACAGATTTGTCTATGAGTTTTCGGTAACCGACTGGCTCCAGCTCCACTGCAATGCGGTATATCGAGTGTGTGGCGTTACTGCGTATATTACACAACGTTACTAGAAAGTAGTTTTCCACTCGGAGTAGCTCGATCGAGTGAGACAAAGAGAGCGAATGCTGATTCATCGTGTGACTCCATAGTGACAGTTTGTGTGGACCCATCTTTTCTACCCTCGTCAGTGCGTAGGTTGAAACCGCCTGTGAATCAACAACAAATGTTACCTCTACCTGATCGGCACAGATTTTGAGAAGACGGCGGTGACCATCTGCGAGCACTCATCTTGCTATCTACAAGCTCGGTCTCGACTTGTCCCTAACGACCATTGATCACGTTGGAGCTTGAGAGAGCAGAGGACAGGTATGTGAGTTTTCTAGTTTCCCTACGTCATATCATTGGCAGTCCCCTTTCTGCGCAGAGATTTCCTACTGAGGACGTCATTGAAGTACTAAAAATATTCCTCATTTTCCCCGAATGGCCCAAGATATGGGCCATGAAAGTTTTTTTTTAGGCCGGAGGGGGTTGCAGGTCTACCTGCGGTTAGCCACGTTTTGAGACAATTGCGTGCTTGCAGTAAGTTTGTCAGCCACTCAGGAGCTACACCTAGACTACGGCCTGGCGGCCTCCAGATGCCAATGTGCTGCCCTGCCTATTGCATCTGAACTGATCTACACAGTCTAGTCGTGTTCTGGTTCTGTGATGGTCCATACGAACTGTTACTACAGTGGCAGATGTACGTCAGTGCATTTTTTTGCTAATCAAGCAAAGATTTCTCTCAGACCAATAGAATACTCATTAGTGCGGACAATTATAAAAACAGTAGCGTCCTGACTTATCTCTATCTGCGTCTAAATTCCGCCCCCAAACCCCTACTTTTTAACTCAGCTCGCTTGCACTCTTCTGTTCCTCCATTCCATAGTATTGCCTGCATTAGTACAAAAGGCTTTAAAACGTGTATACATTCACCCACCATCACATGACAACCGAATGATCGGGCTCCGACACCAGTGCTCCCGACACAATTGGCTATACCACTGCTTGCATCTGTCAATATCTGGTCCGAGCCACCGATACCACACACTCAGTCTGCTTCTAGCGAGGCAATACTGCGGACTTCATTCTTATGTGTTACAAGCATAGGTGATCGCACTAGTTCTTACTTTAATCTCATTACCTCATACAAGTACACTAGCATACTCTCGATCAGCACTGATCCCTAACCAGGTGATCTCTATGTTAGCCTCACTACTTTTAATAGCCTCGCTACTGGATATAGCCTGTCTTTTTTACATGTTGTTTTTATTCTTTACCTACCTATTTTTCACCTAACACCTTTTTTGCATTTATTGGCTTAGAGCCTGTAAGTAAGCATTTCACTGTAAGGTCTACACCTGTTGTATTTGGCGCACGTGACAAATAAACTTGATTTTGAAACTTGATTTGATTCGACGTGTGCGTCTTGAACCGTAGGGGGCATACCAAACAGTTCGACAACATATAATGTTGTACCGTTGCACGCTAGTGTGTAAAGACATCTTGTAACTAATCACTGTATCATCACCTCACTTAGTAGATAACTGAATCTGGGAGGGGTAGAGATGTCCTGTAACTAATCACTGTATCATCACACTTCACTAAGTACTTTTATAACTGAAAGGTCTGGGGAGGTGTAGAGATGTCCTGTAACTAATCACTGTATCATCACCTCACTAAGTGAGATAACTGAAGGTCTGGGGGAGTGTGTAAAGATATCCTGTAACTAAACACTGTATCATCAATCTAAGTAGGTATCTTGTCGCTCAGTTTGTAGAGCCAGGATGTTGGTTGATTCCTGCTGGGCCATCCATATGAGCATGTATGACTATACGGCACTGTTTGAATAAAACGCATCTTAGTAAATTGCATACATATATTTATTACTCTTTCTCTGTTACACAATATCAACATTTATGGTTAGGGTAGATAGAGGCAGGTAGCCTAGTGTTAGAGCGTTGACTAGTAACCGAAAAGGTTGCCAAGATAGAATCCCCGAGCTGACAAGGTAAACCAAATCTGTCGTTCTGCCCCCGAACAAGCAGTTAACCCACTGTTCCTAGGCTGTTCATAAAAATAAAATTGGTTATAACTGACTTGCCTAGTTAAATAAAGGTAAGATAAAATAGAAGGGTTATCCTTAGAATACAGTAACTATGCAAACACTAAACTTGTTTTACAGCCCAGCGCGTTGCAGCAATGATGAAGACCAGGAGGCAGAAATTCTAAGAATTACAGACTCTACGTCTCTCGCGCTGCAATATGAAGCTAACAAGCAGTGAAAAAATAAATAGCAAGAGCGCAGAGACCTGGTTCACAATCATGAAGACGACGACAGAGAGAGAAAGATTACCTCTATACAGACCAGCTTGTCAATATGACAGATGAGCGTAATTACAGAGAGTGATGACTAAATGAGTATTAACAGACTGCGAGCGCCAAATCGAAGGAATGAGACCAGAGGAGAGAAAGATTAATATCAGAAATGCTCTCAGTTCTGGTCAAATAGTGCCAAGACGATGAACCGAGATGAGTAAAATGAAATAGCTAGACCAGCCTGCGTGTCTAAGTTATGAGATGCGAGACAGAGGAGCACATATAATACATCTCAGCACCACCAGACCAGCTGGTCAAATGAAAATGACTGTTGACATTGTGACCGTTAATCCTGGATTGTGTTTCAGACGTTGTGTAGAGTTTTTATTACATAAGGTCATGACATCTAGTTTTGGTGCCAGGAGATACCTGTATGTATATTCATGATGTGCTGTAGCCTACTATATGTACAGGAAGTATTGCTGTAACAGTCCCTGCACTGTAGTATAGTCATGACGTACTATATGAAGAGAAAGTAGTGATGCATGTACTGTATCTGTAAATAGAGTACATTTCCTGTGGATTGCACTCTACTTTTAATCTGTGTATACCAGAGTCAGGAGAACCAGTTGGTACTAGAGTACTGTTTTCTCAGCACCTTCAAGATAGGAAGCTGTATTTCTTCCAGATATGCTTCTCCTGATAGGTATGTACTGGGAGCGGAGTCAGGTGCAGGAGAGCAGAGACTTGTGAACAKGCGCGCACTTTATTAAGGCAGGAGAAACCAACAGACGGACGCCACTGCGTCGAAACCTCCAGCCAATAGGCCAAAGTGCAAAAACGCGCAAACAGTCACAATAATAAAGTACAAGCAAATAAACATACCTCGTGAATATAAAACACGTAAWGAACGCACACCAGAAATAGAGCGTCAAAAATGACACGTAACACGAAACAATCCCACACAAAGACATGAGGGGGAACAGAGGAATAAATACATGTAGTGTGATTGGGGAATGAAAACCAGGTGTGCAGGGAACAAGACAAAACAAATGGAAAATGAAAAATGGAGCAGCGATGGCTAGGAAGCTGGTGACGTCGACCGCCGAACGCCGAACGCCGCCGAACAAGGAGAGGAGCCGATYTCGGCGGAAGTTGTGACATCTCCTGGCTGAGGTCCACATCCGAATCCTGATAGGCTTTATAATCTGCTGTAAATTAGTATGATATCTGATGAGTTTCTAAGTTTTCACCACATGCTCAATAAATTTGACAAATATGAAATTCATAATTTTTCTTCGTGTGCAAATTATTTTTGTATTCCCTCCAGATATCCTGATTCCTTAGATATCCTGAGATAGGCCTATGTGGACATCTTGTTTTGGGAAAAAAAATCATTGAGACTATCAGCATCTTTAAATGCTTCCTATCAAAACATCCAAGAGGGTCATAATGGGGCCTTCCTGGACTATGATCCATTTCCACCACTGCACCCCTCTACTAGCTTGAACCAGAAAATGGCTGCTCATTGTTCAACTCAAGGTGAGCTTAATTTTTTTAACTAGACAAGTCAGTTAAGAACAAATTATTATTTACACTGACAGTCTACAAGGGGAACATTGTGTTAACTTCCTTGTACAAGGGCAGAATGACAGATTTTTACCTTATCAACTCAGGGATTCGATCCAGCAACCTTTCAAATACTGGCCCAACGATCTAACCACTATGCTACCTGCCGCCCCTCCACTCTAACCACTAGGCTACCTGCCACCCCTCCACTCTAACCACTAGGCTACCTGCCACCCCAAAATGCATGTAAATGGATGTGTATCGGAACCAGAAAGAAGGAGAAGAATCATTCATGGCCTCGTCCGGACGTATGACTTTGAAAACGATTTGAGCACCTGTACCAGCTGCCTTCTGCCATGGGCTTGGGTGTTCCCTCCATGGCTGTGGATGTCCCTCCAGCTACCT
>NW_019943658.1:36097-48406 GCF_002910315.2 Salvelinus sp. IW2-2015 | reverse complement strand
ACCTATCCCTGTCCTTAGTCCAGTCAACTGCCTGGTCACAGCGCGAAACCACCACTCTCTGGATCAGAAGCTCTGTCCCCTGCGGTTGTGGCCTGCACACAGCCTGAACCACCACTCTCTGGATCAGAGCTCTGCCCCTTGGCTGTTGTGGCCTGCACACAGCCTGAACCACCACCTCTCTGGATTCAGAGCTCTGGTCCCCTTGGCTGTTGGCCTTGCACACAGCCTAACCACCACTCTCTGGATCAGAGCTTCTGTTCCCCTTGGCTGTTTGTGGCCTGCACACAGCCTGAACCCACACTCTCTGGATCAGAGCTCTGCCCCCTTGGCTGCAGGCCGGTGTTCTCAGCAGCCCTCTTCTAGGTGAGTTCTGTGGCACGGCCTCCGCAATCGGCTTCAAGTACAAGGCAGAGTGCCGGATCAATTCCGGCGACTGTTGATAGATCTCTCTTATCACCAGGTTACTTCCCGAGGCTGTGCATCAGTCACCGGGGGCTGATACTGTCATGGCTCATGTGGGGGTCAAAGTTCAGGATATCACCAGGTTACTTCCCGAGGCTGTGCATCAGTCACCGGGGGATAATACTGTCATGGTTAATGTGGGGGTCAAACTCAGAACAGCTGAACATTAATTTTAAAGTACTGATTGGGTCTCTACTTGACAACAACAAACACCCCATAATATCTGTCCCTCTGCCCTGCCTAAATCGTGGCTTTGAACAGTTCAGCAGACTTTTAGCCCTCCATAACTCAAATGAAATAAAATATTATTGGTCACATGCACATGATTAGCAGATGTTATTGTGAGTGTAGTGAAATGCTTATGCTTCTAGATCTGACAGTGCAGCAGTATCTAACAGGTAATATCTAACAATTCCACAACATAACCTAATACACACAATCTAGTAAAGGAATGGGATGAGAATATATAAGTATAAAATATATGGATGATCAGTGACAGAGCGGCTAAGACGCAATAGATAGTATAGAATAGATAGTGTAGGATACAGTATACAGTATTTACATATGAGWAGAGTAATGCGAGATATGTAAACATTCTTAAAGTGGCATTATTAAAGTGACTAGTGTTCCATTCATTAATGGACAATGATATCAAGTCTGTAGGTAGGCAGCCRCCTCTCTATGCTAGTGATGGCTGTTCAACAATCTGATGGCCTTGAGATAGAAAAACAAAACAAAGGAGATTATCGTTGACTTCAGGAAACAGCAAAGGGGGCACCCCTCTATCCACAKCAACGGGACAGCAGTGGAGCAGGTGGAACGTTTTAAGTTACTCGGTGTGCATGTCACTGACAAACTGACATTGTCCACGCACACAGAGAGTGTGATCAGCATTTGTTGCCTGCATGCCATGCCTGAATTTGCWAATCTTGCCAATTAATACATCMTTAAAGTAGTTGGCAATATCAGTGGGTTTTGTTATGAATGAGCCATCTGATTCAATGAATGATGGAGAGAAGTTACCTGTTTAAATCTGATTCTACTGCTGCATCAGTTACCTGTTAAAATCTGACTCTACTGCTGCATCAGTTACCTGTTAAAATCTGATTCTACTGCTGCATCAGTTACCTGTTTTATAAATCTGATTCTACTGCTGCATCAGTTACCTGTTAAAATCTGATTCTACTGCTGCATCAGTTACCTGTTTTATAAATCTGACTCTACTGCTGCATCAGTTACCAGTCTACTGCTGCATTAATCACATTCAAGTATATCTGACCAAATTATGAAAGACAAGCATTGTAATTTTGAATTCCGTAAAGAAGTGTGGAAGAGGTGAAAAAAGAATTGTTGTCTATCAACAATAACAAGCCTCCGGGGTCTGACAATCTGGATGGAAAATGACTGAGGATGATAGCAGATGATATTGCCACTCCTATTTTACATATCTTCAATTTAAGCCAACCAGAAAGTGAGTGCCCTCAGGCCTGGAGGGAAGCAAAAGTTATTCCCCTACCGAAGGATAGTAAATGCCTCATTACTGGCTCAAACAGCTGACCAATCAACCTGTTACCAACCCTTTATAAACTTTTGGAAAAAATGGTCAGTCGTGTGGTCAGGTGCCACAAAGAGGGACTTAGGAAAATAGCATTTGGCTCAGAACAGGGCAGCACGGCTGGCCCTTGGATGTACACAGAGAGCTAATTTAATAATTTGCATGTCAACCTCTCCTGGCTCAAAGTGGAGGAGAGATTGACTTCATCACTACTTGTATTTGTGAGAGGTGTTGTCATGTTGAATGCACCGAGCTGTCTGTTTGAACTACTGGCACACAGCTCAGACACCCGTGCATACCCCACAAGACATGTCACCAGAGGTCTGTTTTGAAGCCATACTCGGCACAGCAGCACTTCAGACACAGCATCGTGAACACCAGCCATAGACATGCCACGCAGACATCCGCCCATCCAACAAGTCCCCATACGTCCAGAAAAGCCACGCAGCTATTGTGAGCATCTCATAATAAATACAATAGCAAAGGAATCCATGACTCGTTGCCGCTGAGTCACGTTATTACCTATTAGTGTAGCACAGTACTCTCCTAAATTACCCTGTACCGGGCCTGCACCCTCGACCGTCAAGTAACTGGTACTTAGTGGCCCTGTTAGTAGACATGTTATTAAACCCGTTCGTACCCCAGCACATCCGATACATAACTTGGAGTCAGGTCACACAGTCCGAGTCAGCTTGTCCAGCTCAGAGAGTTAGTTGCAGCATTAGACAGTTCAGCTCAGCTTTAGACAGTCCAGTTAGTCAGGTTCGACAGTCTAGACTGAGGTTAGTTAGTTACGTAAGGTTAGTCAGTCACAAGACCGTCAGTTCAAGTAATTCAGACAGTCAGTCAGACAGATAGGTCAGATTCAGTTCGCAGCAGTCCGTCATTACGTTAGTCCAGTTTTGACCAAGTCCAGAACAGCTCAGATCATTCGAACAGTACAGCATCAGTTAGCGCAGTCAGACAGTCAGTCAGTACAGTTAAGTTAGTCCCAGTTTTTGGACAGTCAGACAGTCCAGTTCGACACGTCCAGGCGTCAGGTTGAGACGTAGTACATGACAGTCAGTCAGACAGTTACGTGCACGGCAGGTTCGATAGTCAGATAGTCCGTGTCGACCAAGTCAGTACAGTCAGCTCAGCTTCGAAAAGTCAGACAGTTAGACAGTCACGTCAGTTCGAAGTCGAGACAGTCAGTCAGTTCGAGCACGTTCAGAGCAGTTAGACAGTCTGAACGATAGTCTTATCAGCAGTTCAGATAGTTAGACAGTCCAGATAGTTAGACTAGTCAGCAATAGTTTAGACCAGTCAGATAGTTAGATCAGTCAGAGTAGTTAGAACAGTTCAGATTAGGGTAGTACTCCTCTTACCTTATTGGAGGCACTGGATGCAGAGCGTTTGATGGAAACTCGTTTAAAGGAGCCGCTGGCCCACTTCCCTCCGGCTCCCTTCTCCATTGTCGTGTCAGTTCTCCATGTTTCTGGTAGCACCTCACAGATGGGCCTTGTCTGGTAGCACCTCACAGATGGGCCTTGTCTGGTAGCACCTCACAGATAGGCCTTGTCTGGTAGCACCTCACAGATAGGCCCTTTCTGGTAGCACCACACAGATGGGCCCTTTCTGGTAGCACCTCACAGATGGGCCTTGTCTGGTGGCACCTTACAAAAACATAGTCTCTGGTTCTAATTCACAGCACCGTAGCTCAGTATCTTGTAGTGTCTCAGCACAGCATGCCGTGTCAATAGAGACGTCCTCTGTCTGCTGTTTAAAAGTCCGCAGTAGCAACAGTGAATATTCAGCAGAACTATTGCAGAGCAGAGTCACCGTGAATCAGAGCAGAGAGAATTAAAGTGTTGGGGAGACAGTCCAGAACAGAGCATCCTATCCCTCCTTTCCTCAGGCSTCTCTGCCGCTCCAGTAGCAACTGACAAGAGACACAGGATAGAAATCACTAGATGACATGTGGCTGGGATGCAGCTTTGGACCTCTCTCCTCTCCTCTGCAGCATGGCGCTTAATCGGGCTTAATGCCACAGCTGTTGGAGCTTCAGTCTAATGGACGGAGATTTAGCAAATGGTTATTGAAGGTAAATCTACTTTGGCACAATGCTGCACACTAGACCCCCCCCCCCCCTTTACACCACTGCCCCAAAAAAGGCTTATAAGAGAGAGGGCATAGAAGCTAGGGAGCTAAGAGACAAGGGTTAGCAGTGTCAGGAAGAGCTGGGACAGCCCTAAGTGTCCTGCCTGCTGAAATTCAGCATCACTAGGTCAAGGGAAATATAGTATTCATTCTAACAAAGATATCTAAATATATTTCAGGATGTTGTGTATCTCTTGACACAATACCTTCTGACACCATTTCCCCTTCTACAATACCTTCTGAAACTATTTACCCATTCTACAATACCTTCTGAAACTATTTACCCATTCTACAATACCTTCTGACACCATTTCCCCCTTCTACAATAACTTCTGACACCATTTCCCTCTCTACAATACCTTCTGAAACTATTTACCCATTATACAATGTATTCTGGAACTATTTACCTTCTGACACTCTGGGTGGCAGGTAGCCTAGTGTTTAGAGTGTTGGGATAGTAACTGAAAGGTTGCTAAATCAAATCCCTGAGCTGACAAGTTAAAAATCTGTCTTTCTGCCCCTGAACAAGGCAGTTAACCCACTGTTCCTAGGCTGTCAATGTAAATATGAATTTCTTCTTAACTGACTTGCCGAGTAAAATTTTAAGAATCTACTGACACTATTTTTCCATTTAAAAAAATCTTCTGACACGATTTACCGATTCTACAATATCATCTGACGATATTTACCCATTCTACAATATCTCCTGACACCATTTACCTTCTGAATCTATTTACACATTCTACAATATCTCCTGACACCATTTACCTTCTGAATCTATTTACCCATTCTACAAWATCTTCCGATACTATTTACATATTCTACAACATCTTCTGGCACCATTCTGACACCACCTCCATCAGGCAGTTTGGAAAGCAAAGGCTAGCTTTTTCAAACATAAATTTGCATCCTGCAGCACAAACTCCCAAAAGTTCTGGGACACTGTAGAGTCCATGGAGAAGAAGAGCATCTCTTCCCAACTGCCCACTGCACTGAGGCTAGGAAACACTGTCAMCACCGATAAATCCACAATAATTGAGAATTTCAATAAGCATTTTTCTACGGCTGGCCATGCTTTCCACCTGGCTACCCCTATCCTGCTCAACAGCCCTGCGCCCCCCACAGCAACTTGCCCAAGCCTCCCCCATTTCTCCTTCAACCAAACCCAGATAGCTGATGTTCTGAAAGAGCTGCAAAATCTGGACCCCTACAAATCAGCAGGACTAGACAATCTGGACCCTCTCTTTCTAAAATGATCACCGAAATGGTTGCAAACTAACCTCCAGACGCTTCAATGCCATACATTCTCTCGTTCTGTGTCCTCCAACTGCTCTTAAAATGCTAGTAAAACTAAACATGCTCTTTAACCGATCACTGCCTGCACCTTCCTGCCATTCCAGCATCACTACTCTGTACGGTTCTGACTTAGAATATGTGGACAACTTACAATTACCTAGCTATCTGGTTAGACTGTAAACTCTCCTTCCAGACTCACATTAAGCATCTCCAATCCAAAATTAAATCTAGAATCGGCTTCCTCTTTCGCAACAAAGCATTCCTTCACTCATGCCTGCCAAAACATACCCTCGTAAAACTGACTATCCTGCCGATCCTTACTTCTGGCGATGCCATTTACAAAATAGCCTACAAACACTCAGCATATTGGATGCCAGTCTATACAGTGCCATCCATTTTGTCACCAAAGCCCCAATATACCACCCACCACTGCGACCTGTATGCTCTCGTTGGCTGGCCCTCGCTTTCATATTCGTCGCCAAACCCACTGGCTCCAGTTCATCTATAAGTCTCTGCTAGTAAAGCCCCGCCTTATCTCAGCTCACTGGTCACCATAGCATCACCCACACGTTAGCACACGCTCCAGCAGTATATTTCACTGGTCACCCCCAAAGCCAATTCCTACTTTGCCGCCTTTCCTTCCAGTTCCCTGCTCCAAGACTGATACGAATTGCAAAAATCAATGAAGCTGGAACCCATACCTCCCTCACTAACTTTAAGCACCAGCTTTCAGAGCACTCACAGATCACTCACCTGTACGTAGCCCATCTTAAATAGCCCATCCAACTACCCTCAATCCAACATATATATATATTTTTTGTTGCTCCTTTGCATCCCAGTATCTCTACTTGCATATTCATCTTCTGCACATCTATCACTCCAGTGTTTAATTGCTATATCGTAATTATTTYGCCACTATGGCCGATTTATTGCCTTACCTCATTTACATACACTGTATACAGACTTTTTTTCTCTATTGTGTTATTGACTGTATGTTTGTTTATTCCCTGTGTAACTCTGTGTTATTGTTTGTGTCACACTGCTTTGCTTTATCTTGGCCAGGTGGCAGTTGTAAATGAGAACTTGTTCTCAACTAGCCTACCTGGTTAAATAAAGGTGAATTTTTAAAATAATAAATCTATCCATTCTACAATACCTTCTGACAATATTTACACATTCTACAAAATCTTCAGACACGAATTACCTTCCGACACTATTTACACATTCTAAAATATCTTCAGACAGTAATTACCTTCCGACACTATTTACCCATTCTACAATACCTTCCGACACCATTTACACATTCTACAATATCATCTGACACTATTTACCTTCCGACACTATTTACCCATTCTACAATACCTTCCGATACCATTTACACATTCTACAATATCTTCAGACACTAATTACCTTCCGACACTATTTACACATTCTACAATACCTTCTGACACGATTTACCCATTCTACAAAATCTTCAGACACTAAAAGAGTGCCCAAAGTAAACTGCCTGCTACTCAGGCCCAGAAGCTAATATATGGATGTTATTAGTAGATTTGGATAGAAAACCCTCTGATGTTTCTAAAACTTTTTGAATTATGTCTGTGAGTATAACAAAACTGATTTGGCAGGCGAAACGCAGAGCACAATCCATACATGGAAAAAATGTTTGGAGCTCAATCTGTTTTCCATTATTTTTCTATGGTAAGCCCTTTTTAAAGGAATATGCTTGCAGTTCCTATGGCTTCCACTAGACGTCAACAGTCTTTACAAATTGATTGCTGTTTTTCTTATGAGAAATGAATAAGTATTTCTTTCCATGTGTCACTCAAAGGGACTCAAGTCTTATGGTGCGCACGACCTGGAACGCGCTTCACTTTGTTTTTGTGATTATCGATTATTTACGTTTAAGGATACCCAAGTTTGGATTAGAAACATTGTTTGAAATGTTTGGACCAAGTTTCCAGGTAACTTATTAGATACTTTGTAGTCATGTTGGGTGAGTTGGAACCGGTGTATTTCTGAATCAAATGCGCCAAATAAATGGACATTTTGGTGATATAAAGAAGGAATTTATCGAACAAAAGGACAATTTCTGATGTTTCTGAGACATTTTGGAGTGCCAACAGAAGAAGATATTTAAAGGTAAGGCATTTATTATATCGTTATTTCTGACTTTCGTGTTGCACCTGGCTGGTAGTTATATGTTTTGTTTATGTTTGTATGCGGTGTGCTGTCCTCAGATAATTGCATGGTTTGCTTTTGCCGTAAAGCCTTTTTGAAATATGACATGGCGGTTGGATTAACAACAAGTTAAGCTTTATTTTGATGTATWACACWTGTATGTTTTGTGARTTTTTATTATGAGTATTTCTGTTTTTGAATTTGGCGCGCTGCAATTTCGCTGGATGTTGTCAAATCAATCCCGTTACTGGGATTCGAGCGGGAATGGAGGTGATGGGATCCCTAAGTTAACCTTCTGACACTATTTATCCATTCTACAATACCATCTGACACTATTTATCCATTCTACAATACCATCTGACACTATTTACCTGTTCTACAATACCATCTGACACTATTTACCTGTTCTACAATACCATCTGACACTATTTACCTGTTCTACAATACCATCTGACACTATTTACCCATTCTACAATACTATCTGACACTATTTATCCATTCTACAATACCATCTGACACTATTTACCTGTTCTACAATATCTTCAGACACTAATTACCTTCAGACCGTAATTATCTTCTGACACTATTTACCCAT
The DNA here is from genome assembly GCF_002910315.2 of Salvelinus sp. IW2-2015. NCBI lineage: Eukaryota > Metazoa > Chordata > Actinopteri > Salmoniformes > Salmonidae > Salvelinus > Salvelinus sp. IW2-2015. Next base: position 40,178 of record NW_019943658.1, on the reverse strand, counting down.
TCTACAAAATCTTCAGACACTAATTACCTTCTGAAACTATTTACACATACTACAATATCTTCAGACACTAATTACCTTCAGACACTATTTACCCATTGTACAATACCTTCTGACACTATTTACCAGGGGGCAGGGCTACTGACGTTAAGGCTAATCTGAAGATGGTGCTGGTTAACCTCTACCGCTTCTCTCTCCCGGATCCGGGATCCTCCTCATCAAAAAAGCTGACTAGCATAGCCTAGCCTAACGCGACAGGGATATCATATAATATAATTTAATGAAACCACAAGTCCAATACAGCAAATGAAAGATAAACATCTTGTGAATCCAGCCATCATTTCCGATTTTTAAAATGTTTTACAGCGAAAACACAATATGTATTTATATTAGCTCACCACAATAGCCAAACACACAACGCCATGGTTTCACCATGTTTCCACCGCATAGGTAGCTTTCACAAAACCCACAAATAGAGATAAAATTAATCACTAACCTTGAACAACGAGGTAAAATATATAGTGAAAACAATAGTGGTCCTAAACGGAACTTGAGGAACACCGAAATGTACAGTTGATTTGTCAGAGGACAAACCATTACAAGAGAAAACTGATATCTTTCCGACAGATAAGATCTAAACCAGGCCAGAACTTGTCCGTGTAGACCAATTTGGGTTTCCAGTCTCTCCAAAGAATGTGGTGATCGATGGTATCAAAGGCAGCACTAAGGGTTAGTAGCACGAGGACAGATGCAGAGCCTCAGTCTGACGCATTAAAACGTAATATATCACCTTCACAAGTGCAGTCTCAGTGCTATGATGGGGTCTAAAACCAGACTGAAGCATTTCGTATACATTGTTTGTCTTCAGGAAGGCAGTGAGTTGCTGCGCAACAGCTTTTTTCAAAATTATTTGAGAGGAATGGAAGACTCGATATAGGCAGATCGTTTTTTATATTTCTGGGTCAAGGTTTGGCTTTTTCAAGAGAGGCTTTAATTATGCCACTTTTAGTGAGTTTGGTACACATCGGTGGATAGAGAGCCGATTACTATGTTCAACATAGGAGGGCCAAGCACATGAAGGAGTCTTTCAGTAGTTTGTTGGAATAGGATCCAGTATGCAGCTTGAAGGTTTAGAGGCCATGATTTTTTCTTCATTGTGTCAAGAGATATAGTACTACACTTAAGAGTCTCTCTTGATCCTAGGTCCTGGCAGAGTTGTGGCAGACTCAGGACAGCTGAGCTTTGGAGGAATCGAGATTTAAAGAGGAGTCCGTAATTTGCTTTCTAATGATCATGATCTTTTCCTCAAAGTTATGAATTTATTACTGCTGAAGTGAAAGCCATCCTCACTTGGGGAATGCTGCTTTTTAGTTAGCTTGCAACAGTATCAAAAATACATTTTGGATTGTTTTATTTTCCTCATTAAGTTGGAAAAGTAGGATGATCGAGCAGCAGTGAGGGTTCTTCGATACTGCACGGTACTGTTTTCCAAGCTAGTCGGAAGACCTCCAGTTTGGTGTGGCGCCATTTCGTTCAATTTTCTGGAAGCTTGCTTCAGAGTCGCGGGTATTTTCTGTATACCAGGGAGCTAGTTTCTTATGACAAATGTTTTTAGTTTTAGGGGTAACTGCATCTAGGGTATTGCGCAAGGTTAAATTGAGTTCCTCAGTTAGGTGGTTACAATTTTTGTCCTCTGGCGTCTTGGGTAGGCAGAAGGAGTCTGGAAGGGCACTAAGGAATCTTTGTGTTGTCTGAGAATTTATAGCACGACTTTTGATGCTCCTTGTTTGGGGTCTGAGCAGATTATTTGTTGCGATTGCAAACGTAATAAATGGGTGGTCCGATAGTCCAGGATTATGAGGAAAAACATTAAGATCTATTTATTGGGACAACTAGGTCCAGAGTATGACTGTGGCAGTGAGTAGGTCCAGAGACTGTTGGACAAAACCCACTGAGTCGATGATGGCTCAAAAGCCTTTTGGAGTGGGTCTGTGGACTTTTCCATATGAATTTTAAAATCACCAAAAATTAGAATATTATCTGCTATGACTACAGGTCCGATAGGAATTCAGGGACTCAGTGAGAACGCTGTATATGGCCAGGAGGCTGTAAACAGTATCTATAAAAGTGATTGAGAAGGCTGCATAGATTTCATGCTAGAAGCAAAAAGATAAGAGATATATTTATTTTTGTAAATTGAAATTTGCTATCGTAAATGTTAGAACACTCCGCTTTGCGGGATGCACGGGGGATATGGTCACTAATGTAAACCAGGAGGTGAGGCCTCATTTAACACAGTAAATTCATCAGGCTTAAGCCATGTTTCAGTCAGGTCAATCACATCAAGATTATGATCAGTTATTAGTTATTGACTATAACTGCTTGAAGTGAGGGATCTTAACATTAGTAGCCTATTTGCGATGTGAGGTATACAATCTCTTTCAATAATGTCAGGAATGGGAGGGTCTTAATCCTATTGAGATTGCTAAGGCGAACACCGCCATGTTTAGTTTGCCCAACTCAGGTCGAAGGCACAGACACAGTCTCAATGGGGATAGTGAGCTGACTACACTGACAATGCTAGTGGAGACTCCACTAAGCTGGCAGGCTGGTAACAGCCTGCTACCTGGCCTGCACCCTATTTCATTGTGGAGCTAGAGGAGTTAGCCCTGTCTATGTTCATAGATAGATGAGAGCACCCCTCCAGATAGGATGAGTCCGTACTCCTCAGCAGGCCAGGCTTGGTTCTGTTTGTGGGTGAGTCCAGAAAGAGGGCAATTATCTACAATTCTATCTTTTGGGAGGGGCAGAAAACAGTTTTCAACCAGCGATGAGTTGTGAGACTCTGCGTAGAGCTCACACTCCCCTAACTGGGAGGGGCAGAGACAATTACTCGATGCGACACATCTTTCTAGCTGATTTACACGCTGAAGCTATGTTGCGCTTGGGTGGACTCTGACTGTTTCATCCTAACATCGTTGGTGCGACGTGGATAACAATATCTTTACTCTTACACTCGCCAGTTTTAGCTTTAGCTTCTTCTTAATAGGGGGGCGTGTTTCACTTTGGGAAAAAAATCGTCCAGATTTAACGGCCTCGTACTCTGTTCTAGATCATACAATAGCAATATTATTATTATTGGATAGAAAACACTCTGAAGTTTCTAAAACTGTTTGAATTATATCTGTGAGTAAAACAGAATCATTTGGCAGCAAACTCCACGGAAGTGAAAATTCTAAAAAGGGGCTCTGTGTAGGGCCTGCTATTCAACTGGCCTTATATTTTATGATCTGTTGCACTTCATACGCTTCACTAGATGTAACAGGCAGTAGAAGGTTGAATGGGGTGTCTAGTTTGATGTGAGGCGAATGAGAGCTTTTGGAGTGACAGGTCCGTTCTTTTGTCAGTTTTTCAACTGCGCACGGGGGAACCACATTGTCTTCTGAAATGCTCCGGCTCTGATTTTTTGGATACATATGAGAAAAACATCATAAAGTAGGATTTTCAACGAGTTTGAACCAGTTTATTTGACGTTTATTGGGAATTTTTGAATTTTTCGTTCCAGGCGCAACGATTTCTTGGACATGTGCCTCCACATGGCTAGCAAAGTTGCTAATTCGACAAAGAAATGGACATTCTAAACCAAACAACGATTTATTCTGGAACTAGGACTCCTTGCACAACATTTGATGGAAGATACATCAAAAGTAAGAGAATATTTATGATGTTATTTCGTATTTTTGTGTTTTATGTTGGCTCAACAAGGTGGAGAATTGTAGGGCGCTGTCTCACAATATTGCATGCTGTATGTTGTACTAAAGTTATTTAAAAAAATATAACACAACGGTTGCATTAAGAAACCAGTGTATCTTTCATTTGCTGTACAACATGTATTTTTTGTAAAGTTTATGAATGAGTTCTTTGGTTAGATTAGGTGACTGTCCAAAATACTTCCGGAGAATTTGGTGCATTGTGGCTACGTATTCAAATGTAAAACACGATTTGCAGCTCTAAATATGCACATTTTCGAACAAAACAATAAATGTATTGTATACATGATGTTTAAGATGTCATCTGATGAAGT
>NW_019943658.1:29314-34957 GCF_002910315.2 Salvelinus sp. IW2-2015 | reverse complement strand
CTCCCAGAAAAGCCAAAACCTAGGAAGAAACCTAGAGAGAACCAGGCTATGAGGGGTGGCCAGTCCTCTTCTGGCTGTGCCGGGTGGAGATTATAACAGAAACATGGCCAAGATGTTCAAATTTCATAAATGACCAGCATGGTCAAATAATAATATCACAGTAGTTATCGAGGGTGTAGCAAGTCAGCACCTCAGGAGTAAATGTCAGTTGGCTTTTCATTCATTCCTGCGGTCTCTAGAGAGTTGAAAACAGCAGGTCTGGGACAGGTAGCACATACCGGTGGACAGGTCAGGGTTCCATAGCCGCAGGCAGAACAGCTTGAAACTGGAACAGCAGCAAGGCCAGGTTGGACTGGGACAGCAAGAGTCATCATGCCCGGTAGCCCTGACTCATGGTCTAGGGCTCAGGTCCTCCGAAGAGAGAGAAAGAAAGAGAGAAGGAGAGAATTAGAGAAGAGCATACTTAAATTCACACAGGACACTGGATAAGACAGAAGTACTCCCAGATATAACCACACTGACCCTAGCCCCCGACCACATAAACTACTGCAGCAATAAATACTGGAGGCTGAGACAGGAGGGGTCAGGAGACACTGTGGCCCCATCCGATGATACCCTCCGGACAGGGCCAAACAGGAAGATATAAACCCCACCCACCTTTGCCAAAGCACAGCCCCCGCACCCACTAGAGGGATATCTCTCAACCACCACACTTTACAATCCTGAGACCAAAGGCCGAGTAAAGCCCACAAAGATCTCCACCACAGCACAAACCAAGGGGGGGGGCGCCAACCCAGACAGGAAGATTCTCGTCCAGTAACTCAACCCCATCAAGTGACGCACCACCTCCTAGGGATGGCATGAAAGCAGCCCAGTAAGCCAGTGACTCAGCCCCTGATTAGGCGTTACGAGGCAGGAGAATCCCAGTAGAGAAAGGGAAACCGTCCAGGCAGAGACAGCAAGGGCGGTTCGTTTGCTCTAGAGCATGGGTGCAAAACTCTGGCCCGCGGGCCCAAATTTGGCCCTTGGGTAATTATATTGTGCCACGCGAGACACAATACCAAATTACTACTAGAGCTGGCACCCCCTTTCGCGGACACCCATCTGTTTTTCCTAGCCACCGTGCTTCTACACCTGCATTGCTTGCTGTTTGGGGTTTTAGGCTGGGTTTCTGTACAGCACTTCGAGATATTAGCTGATGTACGAAGGGCTATATAAAATAAAATAAACTTGATTTGATTTGATTTGATATTCTGACACTATTTATCCATTCTACAATGTATTCTGACACTCTTTACCATCTGACACTATGGGCGGCACATAGCCTAGTGGTTAGAGTGTTGAGCCAGTAACCRAAAGGTTGCTAGATTGAATCCCTGACAAGGTAAAAATCTGTTTGTCTTGAATATATTTCAATAGGAAATATGAATGGTGGATGTAGCTGCAAAACTGGCAGCTCAAAAACCACAGAAGCAGCTATTGCTCAACCTAGAAGAGGAACTAACATTTAGACTTATTAAAAGACATGCAAAACAGTGTAACGCTGAAGGAGCAAACAAAATGGACAAAGAAAGGTGCCATAAAAGACCGAGGGTTATGGAAATGACCAGACAATAAATACATTCTAATCTCTGTTATGTAGCGTTGTTGACACATGGAGCTAGTCATGTGTCAACAGGGGGGATGTATAATATGGTAAACTAAGTATTTACAGCATTCTAATCTCTGTTATGTAGCGTTGTTGACACATGGAGCTAGTCATGTTAGGGTTAGGGGATGTATAATATGGTAAACTAAGTATTTATATGGCCTAATAACTTACCTAAAAAACAAATTGTGCTTCATGTGAGATCTGTGCAAAACACAATCCTCAAGGGAGAATAAAACAGGACTATATTCCCTGAAGCGACAAATCCATTTCAGATAATGGAGATGGAGTTTATTGAGTTGTCAAAATGTAAAGGCAAAAAATKGTGTTTAACTGTAATAGATATATTTACTGGGTTGAAGTGTTTCCAACAGGAAAAAGAAGAATTGGAAGACTCCGACGTGGGAGGGACCCTACCAAGTGTTGCTGACCACTCCATTTGCAGTAAGAATTAAAGAGCCACCTGGGTACATGTGACACATTACAAAAAGGTAAAGAGAGTAGATCTCCCTGGGTAGATATTCCACAATATTCCTGGGGGGGAAGACCGCTACAAAGGGAGGTGGTAGGGACCATCTGTCTCAACCCGGTGAAGAAACTAACTGAACCCCCATTGAGTTAGACGTAGAGTAAAATTTGGCGAAGATGAGGCCAGGTGGGGATCGAGGGAGGAGGATCGTTTTTGGGGACGCTGCACCATATTGATATTAATCCTCATCACAGTCATAACCTCAGTACTGTGGTGGGACATACAAGAAGCCAAGAGGGCATCTCCGACGGCAATCACACAAAGGGAGAAAATAAATACAGGAAGCCAAGAGGGCATCTCCAACGGCAATCACACAAAGGGAGAAAAGAAATACAGGAAGCCAAGAGGGCATCTCCGACGGCAATCACACAAAGGGAGAAAAGAAATACAGATGTTGAGGGAAACCAGGTTTACATTAGTTTGAACGGAGAAGTGACGTTTGCATTTTATCTAGATCAAGCAGGGAAATTGCCATCATGGCAAACCAGGAGTCTTACAACCTGGGGAAGATATATCTGCATGTCACCCTGTAACTCATGGAGACATGTGATTACACACACTGAAAGGGAAGGATATGTTAATAGATATGGACAAAGGTGGAGCATAGTGAAGGGACCCTTTGTACCATCAAGGGACTGTAACCAAGAAAGGGGAAGGTATTGCTTAAAGACTAGAATCACCATTAAGGGGGTAAAATCAGAAGATTATGGAAAGTGGTATGTTGGGTTCAACCAAAAAGGACAGGATACTCTGGTGTCATTCTGGGTTAACCCAAAAGCTGGGCTGGTTACAGGAGCTGCTGGAAGCCAAAGCCCCGGGTTACCCCTAAATCCACCTGAGAAACATGTTGTGGTTCAAATAGTTTAGACAAAGGATCTCCATGAGGTCTTAGAGGAAGAAACAGGATACCAGGATTCCAACCTATGGTTAGAGTGGATTCAGTACATAGCTAAGACCACAGCTAAAGAAGAATGCTATGCATGTGGGTCTGCAAGACCAAAATTGACGACCATTCCTTTCCTCTAGATGGAACAAATTCACCAAAAGGTTTAGTTAAAAAGAAAAAAAGAGAGTTGTAGTGATTTGCGTTATCTGTACCTGTGTTCTCCATGCCTAGACTGGCACCATTTCAGATTTCTGATGCACTGTACTACTGTTTTGCCAGGTACCTGTCTGATGGTTACCCCATAGGGAAGGTGAAGACCTGTTCCGTAACTGAAAATGTAACAACAGGTAGCACCATGACTAATCTTTCTAGTTTTCTATCCCCAGAAGATTTTACTCCGACAGGCCCGTGCTGGTGGCTATGTGGAGGGAACCGGTTAAGAGCTCAGCTCCCAGTAAACTGGACAGGTAAATGTGCTCTGACCCAACTGGTAATGCCTTTTACTCTCATTAAACAACAATTACTTCAAGTGTCGAAGACATTGGGGCGGAGCAGGAGGAGCTTGCCCGAGGGGTCATTTGACGGTGTGGTATATATAGATGAGATAAGCGTGCCTCGAGGGGTGCCAGATGAATTCAAAGCCAGGAATCAGATATTAGCCGGACTGGAGTCTAGCATCTTCTGTTGGTCAACTATTAATTAGAATGTTGATTGAATCAATGACATTTATTATAATCAACTAAGATTCATTAATCATTCTAGGGATGCTATCAATGGCCTGGCAGAACAGACAGCGGCTGCTAGTCTTATGACAGAGTCGGATGGCTTTAGATATGCTATTGGTGGAGAAGGGAGGTGTGTTATGTTTGAATCCATATGTTGTACTTTTACCCCAAATAACACGGCACCAGATGGATCCGTGACTAAGGCGCTGCAAGGTCTCACCACATTGGCACATGAGATGGCTGACAATTCAGGAGTAGACACCACGTTTACAAGCTGGTTTGACTCATTGTTTGGAAAATGGAAACCGTTTATCTTGTCTGTATTAACTATGGTTCTACTTTCTCTACCCATGTTAGCTCTGTGTGGATGTTGCATTATATCCTGTGTGAGAGGTCTGGTTGAGCTATAGAGACATCCGTTGAGCTATAGAGACATCCGTATCCAGCCAGATGTTGCATTATACCCTGTGTGAGAGGTCTGGTTGAGCTATAGAGACATCCGTATCCAGCCAGATGTTGCATTATACCCTGTGTGAGAGGTCTGGTTGAGCTATAGAGACATCCGTATCCAGCCAGATGTTGCATTATACCCTGTGTGAGAGGTCTGGTTGAGCTATAGAGACATCCAGCCAGATGTTGCATTATACCCTGTGTGAGAGGTCTGGTTGAGCTATAGAGACATCCGTATCCAGCCAGATGTTGCATTATACCCTGTGTGAGAGGTCTGGTTGAGCTATAGAGACTCCGTTCCAGCCAGATGTTGCATTATACCCTGTGTGAGAGGTCTGGTTGAGCTATAGAGACATCCAGCCAGATGTTGCATTATACCCTGTGTGAGAGGTCTGGTTGAGCTATAGAGACATCCAGCCAGATGTTGCATTATACCCCTGTGTGAGAGGTCTGGTTGAGCTATAGAGACATCCGTATCCAGCCAGATGTTGCATTATCCCTGTGTGAGAGGTATGGTTGAGCTATAGAGACATCCAGCCAGATGTTGCATTATACCCTGTGTGAGAGGTCTGGTTGAGCTATAGAGACATCCGTATCCAGCAGATGTTGCATTATACCCTGTGTGAGAGGTCTGGTTGAGCTGTAAGAGACATCCAGCCAGATGTTGCATTATACCCTGTGTGAGAGTATGGTTGAGCTATAGAGACATCCAGCCAGATGTTGATGGCGTATGAGGACCATGCTTTGTTCCCCGATCCTAGAGACTACTATCCACCAGAACTTATGGGAGATGATGTCCTTGGAGTTTCCCTCACGGAGACGTTCATGTCTCACTAAGATTCCTTAAGAAGTGAACAATGCATTGAAAATCAAAAAAAAAGTGATGCAGTTGTGATGCTATTAGGGAAACTTGTGAATAAATGATACTCAGGGGGAATGTTGGAGAAAACTTGTAAATACTATTAATTTATTGAGTTAATGTTGATAATAGAAGAGAACATTTAGCATTTGTAAGTTTGTTTAACAGTAGGTTAGAGAAAAATGTAGTTCATAAATCTTCTTAAGGCTAGGTAGCCAACATCCGCTGAAATGGCAGAGCGCGAAATTCAAAAATATTTTTGGAAATATTTAACTTTCATACATTCACAAGTGCAATACACCAAATTAAAGCTTAACTTCTTGTTATCTAGCCATCGTGTCCGATTTCAAAAACGTTTTGATTATGTTAGGTCATCGCCAAGTCACTGAAAAACATACAGCCATTTTCCAGCCAAAGAGAGGAGTCACAAAAAGCAGAAATAGAGATAAAATTAATCACTAACCTTTGATGATCTACATCAGACGGTACTCATAGTGTCACGTTCCTGACCTTATTTCCTTTCTTTAGTCTTTGTTTAGTTGGTCA
>NW_019943658.1:0-29289 GCF_002910315.2 Salvelinus sp. IW2-2015 | reverse complement strand
ACGTATCCAGCAGATGTTGCATTATACCCTGTGTGAGAGGTCTGGTTGAGCTATAGAGACATCCGTATCCAGCCAGATGTTGCATTATACCTGTGTGAGAGGTCTGGTTGAGCTATAGAGACATCCTATCCAGCCAGATGTTGCATATACCTGTGTGAGAGGTCTGGTTGAGCTATAGAGACACGTATCCAGCCAGATGTTGCATTATACCCTGTGAGAGAGGTCTGGTTGAGCTATAGAGACATCCGTATCCAGCCAGATGTTGCATTATACCCTGTGTGAGAGGTCTGGTTGAGCTATAGAGACCATCCAGCAGATGTTGCATTATACCCGTGGTGAGAGGTCTGGTTGAGCTATAGAGACATCCGCCAGATGTGTCATTATACCCTGTGTGAGAGGTCTGGTTGAGCTATAGAGACATCATCCAGCCAGATGTTGCATTATACCCTGTGTGAGAGGTCTGGTTGAGCTATAGAGACATCCGTATCCAGCCAGATGTTGCATTATACCCTGTGTGAGAGTCTGGTTGAGCTATAGAGACATCGTATCCAGCCAGATGTTGCATTATACCCTGTGTGAGAGGTCTGGTTGAGCTATAGAGACATCCAGCAGATGTTGCATTATACCCTGTGTGAGAGGTCTGGTTGAGCTATAGAGAGCATCCAGCCAGATGTTGCATTAACCCTGTGTGAGAGGTCTGGTTGAGCTATAGAGACATCCGTATCCAGCCAGATGTTGCATTATACCCTGTGTGAGAGGTTGGTTGAGCTATAGAGACATCCAGCCAGATGTTGCATTATACCCTGTGTGAGGTCTGGTTGAGCTATAGAGACATCCAACGCCAGATGTTGCATTATACCCTGTGTGAGAGTCTGGTTGAGCTATAGAGACATCCAGCCAGATGTTGCATTATACCCTGTGTGAGAGGTCTGGTTGAGCATAGAGACATCCAGCCAGATGTTGCATTATACCCTGTGTGAGAGGTCTGGTTGAGCTATAGAGACATCCGTATCCAGCCAGATGTTGCATTATACCCTGTGTGAGAGGTCTGGTTGAGCTTATAGAGACATCCAGCACAGATGTTGCATTATACCCTGTGTGAGAGGTCTGGTTGAGCTATAGAGAACATCCAGCCAGATGTTGCATATACCTGTGTGAGTAGATTTCTCCCAGACGACGTAACCGGCGGTCGTTGTGTTAAGTTAAGTGGTCTGGCGTAAGTTTTTGAGTATTCTTTTCTGAGGTCTGCACGGTCACTAGGTTTTGTCATATCTCTTCTATTTCTTTCAAGTGTGTGTTAAGTTGTCTCCTGAGTTAACGGGTGACATGCAGAATATAATCTTCCCCAGGTTGTAAGACTCCTGGTTTGCCAATGATGGCAAATTTCGCCCCTGCTTGATCTAGATAAAATGCAAACGTCACTTTCTCCGTTCAACTAATGTAAACTGGTTTCCCTCAACATCTGTATTTCTTTTCTCTCTTGTGGACTTTTGCCGTCGGCAGATGCCCTCTTTTGGCCTTTCTTGTTATGGTCTCCACCACAGTAACTGAGGTTATGACCTGTGATGAGGATTTATCAATATGGTGCAGCGTCCCCAAAAACGATCCTCCTCCCTTCGATCCCACCTGGCCTCATCTCCTGAATTTTTACTCACGTCTAACTCCCTTGGGTTTCCAGTTGGTTTTTCACCGGGTTGAGCAACAGATGGTCCCTACCACCTCCCTTTGTAGCGGTCTTCCCCCCAGGAATATTGTGGAAATATCTACCCAGGGAGATCTACTCTCTTTACCTTTTTGTAATGTGCACATGTACCAGGTGGCTCTTTAATTCTTACTGCAAATGGAGTGGTCAGCAACACTTGGTAGGGTCCTCCCACGTCGGAGTCTTCCCAATTCTTCTTTTTCCTGTTTGGAACACTTCAAGCCCAGTAAATAATCTATTACAGTTAAACCAATTTTTTGCCTTTACATTTTGACAACTCAATAAACTCCATCTCCATTATCTGAATGGATTTGTCGCTTCAGGGATATAGTCCTGTTTGTTATTCTCCCTTGCAGGATTGTGTTTTTGCACAGATCTCACATGAAGCACAATTTTGTTTTTTAGGTAAGTTATTAGGCCATAAAATACTTAGTTTACCATATTATAGCATCCCTAACCCTAACATGACTAGCTCCATGGTCACCAACGCTACATAACAGAGTTAGAATGCTGTAAATTAGTTTACCATATTAATACATCCCCCCTGTTTGACACATGACTAGCTCCATGTGTCAACAACGCTACATAACAGAGATTAGAATGTATTTATTGTCTGGTCATTTCCATAACCCTTGGTCTTTATGGCACTTTCTTTGTCCATTTTGTTTGCTCTCACGTTCACTGTTTTGCATGTCTTTTTAATAAGTCTAAAATGTTAGTTCCTCTTCTAGGTTGAGCAATAGCTGCTTCTGTGGTTTTTGAGCTGCCAGTTTTGGCAGCTACATCCACCATTCATATTTCTATTGAAAATATATTCAAGACAAACAGATTTTTACCTTGTCAGGGATTCATCTTAGCAACCTTTCGGTTACTGGCTCAACATCTAACCTAGGCTAATGTCCTGCCATAGTGTCAGATGGTAAAGAGTGCAGAAACATTGGTAGATGGATAATAGTGTCCAGAATATCAAATCAAATACAATCAAGTTTATTTATTTATAAGCCCTTCGTACATCAGCTAATATCTCGAAGTGCTGTAACAGAAACCCAGCCTAAAACCCCAACAGCACAGCAATGCAGGTGGTAGAAGACGACGGTGGCTAGGGAAAACTCCCTAGAAAGGCCAAAACCTAGGAAGAAACCTAGGAGAGGACCAGGCTATGAGGGGTGGCCAGTCTCTTCTGGCTGTGCGGGTGGAGATTATAACAGAACATGGCCAAGATGTTCAAAATGTTCATAAATGACCAGCATGGTCAAATAAAAATACACAGTAGTTAATCGAGGGTGTAGCAGTCAGCACCTCACGGAGTAAATGTCAGTTGGCTTTTCATTCATTCCTGCGGTCTCTAGAGAGTTGAAAAGCAGGTCTGGACAGGTGCACATCCGGTGGACAGGTCAGGGTTCATAGCCGAGCAAGAACAGTTGAAACTGGAACAGCAGCAAGGCCAGGTGGACTGGGGACAGGCAAGGATCATCATGCCCGGTAGCCCTGACTCATGGTCCTAGGGCTCAGGTCCTCCGAGAGAGAGGAAAGAAACTGAGAGACACGGGAAGATTAGAGAGAGCATAACGATAATAATTCACACAGGACACTGGGATAAGACAGAAGGTACTCCAGATATAACAACTGGACCCTAGCCCCGCGACACATAAACTACTTGGCAGAATAAATAGCTGTAGGCTGAGAACGGAGGGGTCTCAGGCAAGACACTGGCCCCATCCGATGATACCCCTGTCGACAGCGGCAAACAGAAGGATATAACCCCACAATTTGCCAAAGCACAGCCCCCAGCACCAACTAAGGGATATCTCTCTCTAACCACCAACCTCTACAATCCCTGAGACAATGGGCCGGGAGTAAGCCCACAAAGATCTCCCCACAGCACAAACCAAGGGGGGGGCGCCAACGGCAGACGCAGGAAGATCTGTCAGTTCAACGTCAACCCCTCAAGTGGACGGGCACCCTCCTACGGGATGGCAATGAAAAGCAGCCAGTAAGCCAGTGACTCAGCCCTGTATAGGGTTAGAGTGGCAGAGAATCCCGTGAGAAAGGGAAACGTCCAGCAGAGACGCAAGGGGGATTCGTTTGCTCTAGAGCCTTTTCACCGTTCCCCGTCACCCTCCTGGCCAGACAACACTCAATCATTGACCTACTGAAGAGATAACGTCTTCAAGTAAACGATTGAAAGGTTGAGACCGAGTCCTCGTCTCTCACATGGTAAGGCAGACCATTCCATAAAATGGAGAGTCTATAGGAAGAAAGCCCTGCCTCCAGCTGTTTGCTTAGAAATTCTAAAGGACATAGGAGGCCTGCGTCTTTTGACCGTAAGCGGTACGTTGGTAGTACGGCAGGACAACTCGGAAAGATAGGTAGGAGCAAGCCCATGTATACGCTTTATGGTTTCAACAGTAAAACCTTGAAAATCAGCCCTTGCTTAACAGGAAGCAGTTGTTTAGGAAAGCTAGGCCACTGGAGTAATTGATTACAATTCTGTTCTAGTAGGATCACCCGCGCCGCTATTTTACACGTAAAACTGAAGTTTATTTAGTGGCTTTTAATCCAAGTAGCCCGGAAAGTAAAGCATTTGCAGTAGTCTAAACTCGAAGTAAAAAGCATGGATACATTTTCTGCACATTTTGGAACAGAACATTCTTCTGATTTTGGCAATGTTACGTAGGATGGAAAAAAGCTGTCCTTGAAAACAGTCTTGACTATGTTCGTCAAAAGAGAGATCAGGGTCCAGAGTAACGCCGAGGTCCTTCACAGTTTATTGAGACCGACTTTAAACACATCCAGAGTTAATTGTCCCAGAAATTTAACACAAGATCCTTTTTGTTTCTTGCGACCTAGAACAAGCACTTGTTTGTCCCGAGTTTAAAAGTAGAACGTTTTCAGCATCCACTTCCTTATGCTGAAAACACAGGCTGCTAGCCGAAGGCAATTTTGGGGCTTCACCATGTTTCATTGAAATGACAGCTGTGTGTCATCCGCATAGGCAGTGAAAGTAACAGTTATGTTTTCGAATGACATCTCCAAGAGGGTAAAATAAATGATAGTGAAATACAATAAGTGGTCCTAAAACGGAACCTTGAGGAACAACCGAAATGTACAGTTTGATTTCGTCAGAGGAAGCAAACCAATCACAGACGACAACGATATCTTTCGACAGATAAGATCTAAACCCAGGCAGAACTTGTCCGTGTAGACAATTTGGTTTCCAGTCTCTCCCAAAAAGAATGTGGTGATCGATGGTAATCAAAAGGCAGCAAACTAAGGTCTAGTAGCACACAGACGATGCCCAGAGCCTCAGTCTGACCCATTAAAACGTAATATATCCACCTCAGCAAAGTGGGCCAGTCTGCAGTGCTATGAGTGGGGTCCTAAAACCAGACTGAAGCATTTCGTATACATTGTTTGTCTTCAGGAAGGCAGTGAGTGTGCGCAACAGCTTTTTCAAAAATTATTTGGAGGAATGGAAGACTCGATACTAAGGCAGATCGTTTATTTTTTTGGGTCAAGGTTTGGCTTTTTCAAGAGAGGCTTTTAATTACTGCCACTTTTAGGAAGTTGGGGTAACATCGGTGGATAGAGAGCCGTGTACTATGTTCAACATTAGGAGGGCCAGCACATGAAGCAGCTCTTTCAGTAAAGTTTTAGTGGAATAGGATCCAGTATGCAGCTTGAAGGTTTAGAGCCATGATTTTTTCTTCATTGTGTCAAAGAGATATAGTACTAACACTTACAGAGCTCTCGTCTGATCTAGGTCCTGCAGAGTTGTGCGAGACCAGGACAGCTGAGCTTTTGGAGGATACGCAGATTAAAAGAGGAGTCCGTAATTTGCTTTCAATGATCACTGAATCTTTCTCCTCAAATGTTCATGAATTTATTACGCTGAAGTGAAAGCCATCCTCACTTGGGGAAGCTGCTTTTTAGTTAGCCTTTGGCAACAGTAAATAAAAATACATTTGTGGAATTGTTCTTATTTTCCTCAATTAGTTTGGAACAAGTAGGATATCGAGCAGGCAAGTGAGGGTCTTCGATACTGCACGGTACTGTTTCCAAGCTGTCGGAAGACTCCAGTTT
Source organism: Salvelinus sp. IW2-2015 (assembly GCF_002910315.2). Lineage (NCBI taxonomy): Eukaryota > Metazoa > Chordata > Actinopteri > Salmoniformes > Salmonidae > Salvelinus > Salvelinus sp. IW2-2015. Next base: position 23,504 of record NW_019943658.1, on the reverse strand, counting down.
GGAGTGTGGCGCCACCTTTCGTTCCAATTTTTCTGGAAGCTTGCTCAGAGCTCCGGGTATTTTCTGTTAATCCAGGGAGCCTATTTCTTATGACAAATGTTTTTAGTTTTAGGGGGCAGACTGCATCCTAGGGTATTGCGCAAGGTTAAATCTGAGTTCCTCAGTCTAGGTGGTTAACTAATTTTTGTCCCTCTGGCGTCCTTGGGTAGGCAGAAGGAGTCTGGAAGGGCATCAAGGAAGTCTTGTGTTGTCTGAGAATTTATAGCACGACTTTTGAATGCTCTTGGTTTGGGGTCTGAGCAGATTATTTTTTCGATTGCAAACGTAATACAAATGGTGGTCCGATAGTCCAGGATTATGAGGAAAAACATTAAGATTACAACATTGATTCACTGGGACACAAAACTAGGTCCAGAGTATGACTGTGGCAGTGAGTAGGTCCAGAGACATGTTGGACAAAACGCCACAATAGTCCGATGATGGCTCCAAAAGCTTTTGCGAGTGGGTCCTGTGGACTTTTCCATATGAATATTAAAATCACCAAAAAATTAAGAATATTATCTGCTATGACTACAGGTCCGATGACAGGCATTCAGGACCTCAGTGAGGGAAGCTGTATATGGCCCAGGAGGCCTGTAACAGTAAATCTCTAAAGTGATTTATCTCTCTCAACCCGGACGTGAGCTGGGTGGGTATATTCTATGTTTTGTGTTTCATTGGTTTAGGTGTGTCTTATTGGCCTGATATGGTTCTCAATCAGAGGCAGGTGTTTTACGTTGTCTCTGATTGGGAACCATATTAAGGTAGGCTGTGTTCACTGTTTGTTTGTGGGTGATTGTTCCTGTTCGTGCGTTCATTGTTTTTTCATTGTTCACTAGTTCAGGACTGTAGCGTCGTTGGTTTCGTTCTGTTTATTGTTTTGTTCGTATTGAAGAGTATTCAAATAAATATGCATACATACCACGCTGTGATTTGGTCCTCCTCTCTTCCACATTWCGACGATCGATACACATAGGACTTCATGTTACACAATACATGTATGTGTTGTCCGAAAAAGTTCATATTAATATCCAAAAATCTCAGTTTACATTGCCGCGTTATGTTCAGTAATGTTGTGCCTCGAAAACATCTGGCGAGTTTTCAGAGAGCCACATCAATTTACAGAAATACTCATCATAAACTTTGATAAAAGATACAAGTGGYATGCATAGAATTAAAGATATACTTCTCCTTAATCTGCTAAATTGTAATTAATTCGCTACTATGGCCTATTTATTGCCTTACCTYCTTACACCATTTGCACACACTGTATATAGACTTTTTCTATTGTGTTATTGACTGTACGTTTGTTTATTCCATGTGTAACTCTGTGTTGTTGTTTGTGTCGCACTGCTTTGCTTTATCTTGTCCAGRTCGTAGTTGTAAATGAGAACTTGTTCTCAACTGACCTACCTGGAGTGCATTATAGTAGTCAAGTCTGTTTGAAATAAAATTATTCCTTATTAGAGAACATAAGCATATTTTTAAACTGAGGTGATTCTTCCCATAGCTTAATGAACAATCACCTACTATCTTATTAAACACACCTCTCTTAATAAATACATCCATCTTATTAATCAGAACTGTCTTTTTTAAAGAACAATCATCTACTATCTTAATAAAGGTATCTGTCTAATCTCTCTAAGTACACACACCTGTTAGTAACACCTTGTACCTCTGCAGCACACCTGTTGATAAGACAATATTGACTAATGTACTTCTCTGACGTCAGGAGTCCATAATTCAAATATTGTAAATAAAATATAATATACACTGCGTATACCAAAAATTAGGAACACTGGGATGATGTCCCATGTTGACTCCAATGCTTACCACAGTTGTGTCATGTTGGCTTGATGTCGTTTGGGTGGTGGACCATTCTTGATACACACAGAAAACTGTTGAGGGTGAAAAGCCCAGCAGCGTTGCAGTTCTGGAGACAAACCGGTGCACCTAGCACCTACTACCATACCCTGAAATGTCTTAAGTCATTAAGTATTCAACTCCTTTGTTCTGGTAAGCCTAAATAAATTCAGGAGTAAAAATGTGCTTGATGTGTCAGGACCCGGTGCGAGAAGCAGTCACTAAATCGGCAGAACCCAGAAGATGAGGCAGACACAGCAGTACTAGAGATGGTGGTTTAATAAAAAATAGATATCTTCCAAAATACAAAGAAAATCCACAAAGTGGTAAAAACAGCAAGGGAAAAACAAACCTCAAAAGACTAATCCAAAATACAAAAGAACAAAACCAGAGAACCTCTGGAAAATCCAACAAGAGAAAACACTGAATAAAACAAGGCTTGGGCTGGGGCTGGGTGCTAACTTACAGGTGCAAACAATAATTGGAGCAAGAAAAACAAAAGGTACAAAAAAGGTGCAAGGGGGACATCTAGTGAACAAAACCTGAACAGTCCTGGCCAAAACCTGACATGATGTGTATCAAGTCACATAATAATTTCAATGGACTCACTACGTGTGCAATTATAGTGTTTAACATGATTTTAGAATGACTGCCTCTTCTCTGTACCCCACATATACCATTTTTTGTAAGGTCCCTCAGTCAAGCAGTGAATTTCAAACACTGATTTAACCATAAAGATCAGGGAGGTTTTCGATTGACTCGCAAAGAAGGGCACCTATTGGTATATGTGGGGGAAAAAGCAAAGCGCGAAAAACACTCACCAAAGCTAATGTACCAAAGAAACATACAACGTGCACAAACACGGAACATGGAAACATAGCCTGGCGCGTCACAATAACCACATAACAACAAACAATTTCACACAAAGACATGGAGGGGAACAGAATAATAAATACATGCAGTGTGATTAGGGAATGAAAACCAGGTGTGCAGGGAACAAGACAAAACAAATGGAAAAATGAAAAATGGAGCGGTGATGGCTAGAAAGCTGGTGACGTCGACTGCCGAACGCCGCCCAAACAAGGAGAGGAGCCGACTTCGGCGGAAGTCGTGACAATGACTGTGATAAGAGAAAACTGAAGATGGATCAACAACATTGTAGTTGCTCCACAACACTAACCTAAAGGACAGAGTGAAAAGAAGGAAGTCTTGTACAGAATACAAATATTCCAAAATATGCACTAAAGTAAAACTGCTARAAATATGGGAAAGAAATTAACTTCATGTTCTGAATACAAAGCGTTATGTTTGGGGCAAATCCAATACAACACACATAACACTCTTCATATTTTCAAGCACGGTGGTGGCTGCATCATGTTATGGGTATGCTTGTCATCAACAAGGACTAGGGACTTTTTTTGCACAGGCAAAATCCTGGAGGAAAACCTGGTTCAGTCTGCTTTTCAACAGACACTGGGAGATTAATTCACCTTTCAGCAGGGCAATGACCTAAAACACATGGCTATATATACACTGGAGCTGCTTACCAAGAAGACAGTGAATGTTCTTGAGTGGCTGAGTTACAATTGTATAAAAAAAAAWAAWAACATAAATACCTTATTTACATAACTATTCAGACCCTTTGCTATGAGACTCAAAATTGAGCTCAGGTGAATCCTGTTTCCATTCATTATCYTTGAGATGTTTCTACAACTTGTTTGGAGTCCACCTGTGGTAAATTCAATTGATTAGACATGATTTGGAAAGGCACATACCTGTCTATATAAGGTCCCACAGTTGACAGTGCATGTCAGAGCAAAAACCAACACCTATGAGGTCAAAAGATTTGTCCATAGAGCTCTGAGACAAGATTGTGTCGAGGCACAAAACATAGCATTACATTTCTACAGCATTGAAGGTCCTCAAGAGCATTCTTAAATGGAAGAATATTGGAACCACCAAGACTCTTACTGTAGCTGGCCAACTCGAGGGTGTAATCGCTGCCAAAGTTGCTTCAACAAAGTACTGAGTAAAGKGTCAGAATACTTATGTAAATTCTGTACACAAATTTGTTTACATCCCTGTCAGTTAGCATTTCCTCTTTGCCAAGATAATCAATCCACCTGACAGGTGTGGCGTATCAATAAGCTGATTAAACAGCAAGATCATTACACAGGTGCACCTTGTGCTGGAGACAATACAACTCTAAAATGACCAATTTTGTCAGGGTATGGGCAGGCATAAGCTACAGACATTGAACACAATTGCATTTGATGGCAATTTGAATGCACAGAGATACCGTGACGAGAATCCTGAGGCCCATTGTCGTGCCATTCACCCGCCGCCATCACCTCATGTTTCAGCATGATAATGCACGGCCCCATGTCGCAAGGATCTGTACACAATTCCTGGAAGCTGAAAATGTTCCAGTTTTTCTATGGCCTGCATACTCACCAGACATGTCACCCATTGAACATTGTTGGGATGTTCGGGATCGACGTGTACCACAGCGTGTTCCAGTGGAACATCATTCCACAGGCCACAAAAAACAGCCAGATCAACTTTACGCGAAGATGGGTCACGCTGCATGAGGCAAATGGTGATCACACAAGATACTGCCTAGTATCCTGATCCATGCTCCTACCTTTTCTTTAAGGTATCTGTGACCAACGGATGCATATCTGTATTCCCAGTCATGTGTTATCCATAGATTGGTCCTAATGAATTGATTTCAATTGACTGATTTCCTTATTTGAACTGTAACTCAGTAAAATCTCTGAAATTGTTGCATGTTGCGTTTATATTTTTGTCAGGTATATATAACTTATTTTCACCCTCAGCCTTTTGTTTATCATGATTCAATAAAGTTGGTTGCTGTCTGTCGATGGTAATATGATGTCTAAGATGTTAGTCAAGGATATTTACTGATGAACATGAAGGGAAATGCTCAGACACCATTGCTAACCAAAATAAACGGAGGTGATCCTTCACATGGATTAATACATCTAGTGTTTTGTCACTGCTGACACCTGTAACATAAGAGATAATAGTTATTTAATCCATGTGAAGGATTTCTGTTTCTCTGTTGCTCAAGGACATAATTCCCATTTTACACTTCATGGTTTCTAAACAGGTCAAGTTACAGAGAGGAGAGAGGAAGTTGACATTTATAACTTTTTTCAAACAGGGGTTGGAACCGGTTCAGGGAACAAATCCGAAAACCAGAAAATAACAACATTTTTCAAGGAACAGAAACGAGAACGAAAGTGATCTGTTCCGGAACATGGGAATCGGTTAATAACGTTATTTTACGTTCCATTTTTTTTCTCCAGTCCCACAAAAAATGCAACGAAGTCATTATGCAAAGCCCTCCAAGTCCTGATGAAAAGTTACTCCAGTGTCTGCCTGCCTGCCTGCCTGCCTGCCTGCCTGCTGAACATATTTACCAGTGTGTGTGTGTAGGCTACCTGCCAATTCAGACATTAGGGAGAGATTTTTATTTAGAGAAGAGTGGATTAACTTTTTCAATACAACATTTCACATTGTATTGATTAACTACAAAAAGGTAAGACATTTTATTTGAATTCTGGTGTCAGTCTGCACAAACAGATGTGTTAGCTTGCTTGCTAGCTTGTTAGCTAACTCTGGAAAACTCTAGGCAGTATTATGTGTAATGTAATGGAAGTGAGTCATGATCAAGGGCTAGCTCTGGTCCAACCTTAGTTGAGCCAACTCTCTGAAGTTCAAAGACATTCAAATTTCTTTCATTTAAGCCGCTCCTCCGTAGGTAAAAGTCTCTGGTAATGCATGTCATATCAACAAGATGTCCAGCGCTCTCCTCACCCACAAAACATCAGTCGCATATCGACCAGGAAATGATCCATGCACAGCGTACTGCAGGTAGAGCCACTCCTGAGCCGCTCCCATGCCAACTAGAGTGTTTACCCCATGCACACAGACCATGCCCACTAAAGTCAATGATCCAGATTTCCTTTTATACTGAGGTGTGAGACTTGTCATTTTTTTGAGCTCTGAGGTATGAGCGAGACACATTACTCTGTTGAGCAGCAGTGGGCAACTCCTTAGATGTAGATACTAATACCACCACAATTACTGTCACTGCTACCGTACAGACAATACTACATAGTTAGATAATACAAGACTAGGCATGTCTCCACTTCGGTTGTCAAGCTCTCAGAGTGTCTTCAGGAACTTATCTCTGATCGTACTGAGTGGCGCTATCTGTTTGTTCCTATGGGCCGCTCTCAGACCCTGCTCTGACAGGAAGACTCTCCGCTCTCCAGACCTCCCTCTGCACTACGCTGCAGACTTGTCGGCCTGCTCAGCCATCATCCGAGGAGACACAGAGGGTCTGGAGAAGGAACAGCTCAGCACACTGCTGAAGACCAAGAAGAAGAGCCAGCTGCTGTCGGAGGCATTCTACCACACCGTGACACGGGACTGCCAGAGATTTGTCACAGACAGAGAGTTCATCACCATGCCTCTCAGCCTGGAGGAGGAAGAGTTCCCCATTGCATTCTCCATGGTCATCCACGAGAAGATTGAGATGTTTGAGAGGCTCCTGCGTGCTCTGTACACTCCTCAGAACGTCTACTGCGTCCACATCGACCAGAAATCATCMRAGGACTTCARGAGTGCAGTGAGGGCTATCGTGTCCTGCCTACCCAATGTGTTTGTGGCCAGTAAGATAGAGAGTGTGRTCTATGCCTCCTGGTCCAGAGTGCAGGCTGACCTGAACTGTATGGAGGACCTGCTAAAGTCACCTGTCCAGTGGAGGTACCTTCTCAACACCTGTGGAACCGACTTCCCCATTAAGACCAACGCTGAGATGGTTCAGGCCCTCAAACTGCTGAACGGRAARAACAGCATGGAGTCAGAGGTCACCAACGRCTACAAGAAGGGCAGATGGCAGTTCCACCACAACGTCACGGACACAGTGGTCAGGACAGCGGTTAAGAAGACCCCTCCACCAATCAACACCCCCATGTTCTCTGGCAACGCCTACTTCGTGGTATCCAGGGCCTTCGTCCGTCACGTGATGAAGAGTCAGGAGGTCCGGGTCCTGCTGGAGTGGGAGAAGGACACCTATAGTCCTGACGAACACCTGTGGGCCACTCTGCAGCGGATGCCCGCTGTCCCAGGCTCCAACCCCCCCAACAGTAAGTACCAGCAGTCGGATATGAACTCCATGGCCAGGGTAGTGAGGTGGAGCTACCATGCTGGGGATGTGAGGAGCGGAGCCCCTTACCCACACTGCTCCGGGACCTACAGGAGAGCTGTTTGTGTCTATGGAGCTGGAGACCTGCAGTGGCTCCTAAACCAACACCACCTTATCGCTAACAAGTTTGACCCCGAGGTGGATGATGTGGCGATCAGGTGTCTGGAGTCATACCTGCGCTTCAAAGCAACACACCGTGTATCATTAAAGACAGTGGAATCTGGGAGTATCGTACCAAAACTATAAATGTTAAAAGGTTGTAAATATGGTAATACACATTTATCTAAAATATATATATTTCTGATTCGTACAGAATATTTCTGTTAGTACTGTATATTTCTGATTGCCATGCTTATTTAAATATGTTTTAGATTATATTGACATTTTTGTTATTTAGCAGACTATTATCCAGAGCATCTTAATATTAGTGATTGTTGTATATTTCTGATGGTACTGAAATGAAGGTTGGAAATTCAGTCATGTATGTTTATTTATGTTTCTTTAACTGTTGGGGTTGCACTGTGGATTGCTGAATGCCCTGTACTGTATTTCCTAGATATATGTCCTCCTGTACTCGTTATTTATTGCACAGCATCGCCATCTAGTGGAATGACTTGTCTACCTGGACACAGCAGTACGGTTTCCTCATTATAACAGTTATATATGTGTATTCAACCATGCTGGGGGAAAGGTTGTATATCATGATAAGTTACTGATTACAGAATCAGCTAATCTTCTCTCAGTGTTTGTTGTTGTTGTTGGAACCATCATCAATCATTTTTGCACTGCGTACTGTATGTTGACTGTATACCTAAGACATGATTGTATCTCAATTGAGTCCAACATGAAACCCAGTCTTGTCATGTAACTCAGTGTTACTGTAGTATATAATGTATTAAGAATAAATATGCCAACTGTATGTATTGCCAACCACTGTCGTAACTATATGGCATACACTTGGGCAACAGTGGGCTCTTCTGTCCAATCCTTCCTAATAAATACAGACAGTTAGACTGGCGTCACATTCAGTTCAGTTCTGTCCAATCCTTCCTAATAAAATACATCAGCACATAGACTGCCCTACATTCAGTCTCAGTTTCTGTCCAATCCCTATCTATAAGAAAAATATTGTTTCTTTAACATCGAAAAAAAAACAGTTAGACTGGCGTCACATTCAGTTCAGTCTTCCGTACATCCTTCAATAAATACGACAGTTAACCTGGCGTACCATTCAGTCAGTCTGTCATCCTTCCTAATAAATACAGACAGTTAGACTGGCGTCACATTCAGTTCCAACCTCTATTCTTTTAGATTGTTCTGTTTTCACATGAAATGTACAGCACCAGAATATGCTCTTCCAGGCAACAAAGGCAGACAGACAGCGGCACAGCAGGCAGACAGACAGGCAGACAGACAGCGCAGACAGACAGGTGGACAGACAGGCAGACAGACAAGCAGACAGACAGCAGACAGCATGGCGAGAGAACAATTCAGGGAGAGGGATCATGGGAGGGCATTTGGGACTAACTTTTTCATGCCAGGAATTAGCAAAGCATCAGCTAAATTGTAAAAGCATTTCCAGGTGCTGTAGACCTGCACGTAACAAGCATTTCCCAGGTGCTTGAATCCTGCTTATTTAAATGTGTGCGAGTCATGTGATCCTGAAATTAGCGCTCAATCAAAGAACCACACAAAATATTATGATCTCTGTCTCTTTCTCACCTGAACTAAATATTTTAAATGGCAAATGAAGACAATATGCATCAATGCCTTACAGGAGCCTGCCATACATCGAAGATACAACATATAACTATGACAACGTCAACATCTCTATACGTTTTGGCTTGATCATAACTGATTCATCAAAATCAACAGAGCCATGGTGAGAGATTAGCCAGAGGTTAGATGATGTGTGTAGCTAGTGGCCAATCCTCAAAGGGTGTTCATTTGAGATACCCCTACATGGGTAGAACAAAACACACCCGATTTGTTCATATTGCTACATTTTGTATTTAACAGATCTCTTTTCCGAGGACTTACAGTTAGTCACTTACTTCACATAGCTAGGTGGCGACCACATACTCAGATTCATCTTCAACTGCTAGGTGGGACAACCACATATCAGATTCATCTTACACATATAGGTGGGACGACCACACATTCAGATTCATCTTCACATAGCTATGTGTGGACAGACCACACATCAGATTCATCTTCATCATTAGCTAGGTGAGCCGACATACCACACATAACAGCATTGCCATCTTCACATTAGCTAGGTTGGACGACCCATAATCAGTTTCAATCTTTCAATATATGGTGACACCACACAATAGATTCATTTTTCACATAGCTAGATGGACACCACATTATCAAATTTCATTTCTTTCACATCTAGTGGCATGACACACATCAGATTCATCCTTCACATAGCTAGGTCGGACAACACCACCATCAGATCTTCACTCACATTAGCTAGGTGGACTACCAACAACATCCAGATTCCCACTCTTCACATAGCTCGGTCGGACAACCAACATCATCATCCTTCATATAGCTGGTGCGCGACCACACATCAGATACTCATCTTCACATAGCTAAGGTGGCACGACACACACATCAGATTCATCTTCACATAGCTAGGTGGGACAACCACATATCAGATTAATAGAAAGTACATTTCCTCAATAAAGTAGCTCTCAGCAAGGTCACCTTAACCCTATAAGCAAGTTAAGGGGGAAAAAAGTGTTAGCAAAGAATACTTTTGTGAGCAAACAGATGTTTTCGGAAGATGGGCAGGGACTCTTCTAGCTTCAGGGGGAAGCTGGTTCCATCATTGGAGTGACATGACAGAAGAGTTGGGGCTGGGCTGAGTGGGAGCTGCCCTCCTGTAGGAGTGGTAGGGTCAAGAGACCAGTGGTGGCAGAATGGAGTGCTCGGGTCGGGTTGTATGGTTTGAGCATAGACTGAAGGTAGGGAGGAGCAGTTCCTCTTGCTGCTCCGTAGGCAAGTACCATGGTCTTGTTGTGGATGTGAGCTTTGACTGGAAGCCAGTGGAGTGTGTGGAGAGCGTGGTGACATGGAAGACCTAGGGAAGATTAAACACCAGGCTGCAGCGTTCTGGATAAGTTGGGGGAGGTTTGATGGCACAAGCAGGGCGCCCAGCCAAACCGAGATTTGCTGTAGTCCAGACGGGAGATGACAAGTGCCTGGATTAGGACCTGTGCTGCTTCCTATATGAGGTTGAACCATGCAGATGTTGTAGAACAGGAACCTGCAGGAGCGAGTCACTGCTTTGATGTTTGCAGAGAACAACAGGGTGTTGTCAAGGGTCACGCCAAGTTTCTTTGCACTCAGGAAGGGGGACACAGTGGATATGTCATGGAGAGGTCTTGAAGCAGGTAGGCCTTCCCCGGGAGGAAGCAGCTCCGTCTTGTCGAGGTTTAGCTTGAGGTGTTGGGCTGACATCCAAGCTGAGATATCAGCCAGGCACGAGGTGGTGCGTGTTGCCACCTGGGTGTCAGAAGGGGGGGGAGAAAAGTTGTTCAGTGTCATCCACATAGCAATGCTAGGAGAGACCATGTGAGGTTATGATGTAGCCGAGTGACTTGGTATAAAGAGAGAAGAGGAGAGGTCCATCCTCATAGCAGTGATAGGAGAGACCATGTGAGGTTATGATGTAGCCGAGTGACATGGTGTAAAGAGAGAAGAGGAGAGGTCCATCATAGCAGTGATAGGAGAGACCATGTGAGGATATGATGTAGCCGAGTGACTTGGTGTAAAGAGAGAAGAGGAGAGGGCCTAGAACTGAGCCCTGGGGGACACCATTAGTGAGAGTATGTGGTGCAGACACAGATCCTCTACAAGTCACGTGGTAGGAGTAGCCTACCAGGTAGGATGCAATCCAATAGTGAGACGCCCAGCCCTGAGAGGGTGGAGAGGAGGATTTGATGGTTCATGGTGTTAAAGGCAGCGGACAGAACTAGGATGAGAACAGAGGAGAGAGATTTAGCTTTGGCAGCCTCTGTGACATAGAGAAGAGTCTCGTGTTGAGTGACCCATCTTGAAGCCTGACTGGTTAGGGTCAAGAAGATTGTTATGAGAGAGATAGTGAGAGTTGGTCAGAGACAGCACGTTCAAGTGTTTTGGAAAGAAAAGAAAGAAAGGATAGAGGTCTATAGTTTTTGACGTCAGAGGAGTCAAGTGTTGATTTCTTGAGAAGGGGAGGGACTCTGGCTATTTTGAAGTCAGAGGGAATGCAGCCAGTGGTCAGGGATGAGTTGGTGAGGGAAGTGAGGAGTGGGAGAAGGTCTACAGAGATGGGGATGGGGTCGAGCGGGCAGGTTGTCGGCTGGTCAGAGCTCACTAGTCACAGGATTTCATCTGGAAAGAGAGGGGAGAAAGAGGTCAAGGCGTAGAKTAGTTCTGTGTGAGTGGAACAGGTGAATAAAATAGGCTGTATGAAGTGAATGAGGAGCGGATGTCGTCAACCTTATTTTCAAAGTGGTTGACAAAGAGGGAGGAGGAAGGGGGAGTGGGGTTAACTTCATATGGCTGGGTGGCAGTATTGAGTAGCTTGGATGAAAAGGTGCCCAGAGTAAACTGCCTGCTACTCATGCTCAAAGGCTAAGATATGCATATTATTAGTCGATTTGGATAGAAAACACTTTGAAGTTTCTAAAACTGTTTGAATGATGTCTGTGAGTATAACATAACTCATATGGCAGGCAAAAACCTGAGAAAAAATCCAACCAGGAAGTGGGAAATCTGAGGTTTGTAGGTTTGCCTATCCAATATACAGTGAGMTATTGGTCATATTGCACTTCCTAAGGCTTCCACTAGATGTCTACAGTCTTTAGAACATTGTTTGATGTTTCTACTGTGAGGAATGAGGGAGGGAAAGCTCTTTGAGTCAGGTGTCTGGCATGAGCTGAACATGCGCGCTCACGTGAGAGCGACCTGCTTTCCATTGCATTTCAGAAGACAAAGGAATTCTCCGGTTGAAACATTATTGAAGATTTATGTTAAAAACATCCTAAAGATTGATTCTATACATTGTTTGACATGTTTCTACAAACTGTAATGTAGGTTTGTGGGACTTTGTGTCTACTGCACGCATGAATTGGGATTACTGGACTGAACGCGCGAACAAAAGGAATGTATTGGACATAAAGATGGACTATATCGAACAAACAAACATTTATTATGGAACTGGGATTCCGTGGAGTGCATTCTGATGAAGATCATCAAGGTAAGTAAATATTTATAATGCTATTTCTGACTCTTGTTGACTCCAAAACATGGCAAATATCTTTATGGCTTATTTGGGCTCTGACGCTGTACTTAGATTATAGCATGGTGTGCTTTTTCCGTAAAGTTTTTTTGAAATCTGACAAGTGGTTGCATTAACCCCGTTCCGCTAGCGGAACCCCTCGCCAACAGCCAATAAATTGCAGGGCGCCAGATACAAAACAACAGAAATCATAAATCAAATTTCTCAAACATACAAGTATTAGGCACCATTTTAAAGATAAAATTCTCGTTATTCCAGCCACAGTGTCTGATTTAAAAATGCTTTACAGCGAAAGCCCACAAATGATTATGTTAGGTCACCACCAAGTCACAGATAGTTTTTCCACCAAAGAGAGGAGTCATAAAAAGCACAAATAGAGATAAAATTAATCACTAACCTTTGATGTCTTCATCAGATGACACTTATAGGACTTCATGTTACACAATACATGTATGTTTGTTCGGTAAAGTTCTATTTATATCCAAAATCTTATTTTACATTGGGCGTGTTAGATTCAGTAGTTCCAAAACATGCATTGATATTGCAAAGAGCCACATGAATTCACAGAAATACTCATAATAAATGTTGATGAAAATACAGCTATTATACATTAAACTTTAGATACACTTCTCCTTAATTTCTTGCAACTATAGGGGGTGCTGTTCGCATTAGCATTTTTTTGGTCTCCAAATTAAACTGCCTCGTGCTCAATTCTTGATCGTACAATATGCATATTATTGTTATTATTGGATAGAAAACACTTTCTAGTTTCTATAGCCGTGTTGAATTTTGTCTCTGAGTGGTACAGAACTACTTCTACAGCACTTTTCCTGACAGGGAGTCAGATTCAGAAATTTTTACCCCTGATCTGGGATCGGTTTTAAGGTGCCAGTAGATGCTATGGAGAAACCGACACTGCCTACGTCTTCCTCTGGGTGTAAGTACATCATGACGTTTTGAATGGAGTCGATTGCGCAATCAGAGCCACTATAAACAACAAAACGTGGAAGTACAGTCTTTTCCTTCGCGCGTTTTACGCAAGATGAACATCGGACTTCCTCTTTCCAAATGGTTGTTTTAGAAAGTGATATTTCTCCGGTCATGTTTTTAGTCGTTATAGTTGTTAAAAACATCATAATGTAGTTAATTGAACCGTTTTATGCAATTTATATCCGTTTAGTGCGATTTTGAGGAATTTCTTTGTCGTGCTACTCTGAAACTTTGGGCACGTTTCGGGGTCCCGTTTCGATCGTTAGTGGATATTTCGAAGGACAGAGGATCATCTATCGACCAAAAGAAGATTAGACCAAGAAAGGATACATTGCCCAAGAATCTGATGGAAAATCACCATCATAGTAAGGAATATTTAATATGATAACGTTGTTCTGTCGAAATATTTTAAACGCAATATTACGCCATTTTGTTTGTTATAGCTTCTCTGGCGAACGCCTGTATTAAGAAAGTAAGGATAATTTAGAAATGTAAATCAGCGATTGCATTAAGAAACTAATTTGTCTTTCGATTCCTGTCAACCCTGTATTTTTTAGTCAAGTATATGATTAGCTTTCAATTAAACTAGATCACTCTGAAAGATGACGTCCGACATTTTGAGGCTTGAATTTCCTAGTATTTTCATTGTGTAACCACGGTTTTGTATGGCTAAATATGCAAATTTTCGAAACAAACTGTATATGTTAGTTGTAAAATGATGTTACAGGAGTGTCATCGAAGAATTCTGAGAAGGTTAGTGAAAAAATTAATATATTTTGGCGATGATTACGTTATAGTCTCTTTGGCTTGAATCGATGCTCTGGTAACGTTTTCACATGTGGTATGCTAACTTATCGATTTATTGTGTTTTCGCTGTAAAACGCTTAGAAAATCTGAAATATTGTCTGGAATCACAAGATCTGGGTCTTTCCATTGCTATGCTTTGTCTATTCTTATGAAATGTTTTATTAAGAGTAAATTGGTCATACACGTTGCTCTCTATAGTAATTCTAGTCGTGTTGTGATGGTCGGTGCAATTGTAAACTGTGATTTCTACCTGAAATATGCACTTTTTTCTAACAAAAACCTATCCTATACCATAAATATGTTATCAGACTGTCATCTGATGAGGTTTTTATAGGTTATTGCTATCAATATCTTAGTTTAGCCGAATTGGTGATAGCTACTGGTGGAGAGAAAAAATGGTGGACAAAGAAATTGTGTATTTTGCTAACGTGTTTAGCTAATAGATTTACATATTTTGTCTTCCCTGTAAAACATTTTAAAAATCTGAAATGGTGGCTTTATTCACAAGATCTGTATCTTTCATCTGGTGTCTTGGACTTGTGATTTAATGATATTTAGATGCTACTATCTACTTGTGAAGCTATGCTAGCTATGCTAATCAGTGTGTGGGGGGGGTGGGGGGTGATCCCGGACCCGGGGTAGAGGCTCGTGAAAGGTTAATGCAACCGCTGTGTCAGATTTAAAAAAAACTTTACGGAAAAAGCATCATCTGAGAATGGCGCTCAGAGCCCAAACCAACCAGAGAAATATACGCCATGTTGGGTAGTCAACATTATTCATATTATTCATATATAAATATTCACTTACCTTTGATGATCTTCATCAAAATGCACTCCCAGGAATCGCAGTTCCACAAAAAATTCTAATTTTGTTCGATAATGTCCATCATTTATGTCCATTTATGTCCAATAGCTTCTTTTGTTAGGGCGTTTGGTAAACAATCCAAAAGCGCGATCAGGTCCAGTCGGACGAAACGTTCAAAAAGTTATRTTACAGGTCGAAGAAACTTGTCAAACTAAGTATAGAATCAATCTTTAGGATGTTTTTATCATATAAGTTCAATAATGTTCCAACCGGAGAATTCCATTGTCTGTAGAATTGCCCTGGAACGAGAGCAACCTCTCAAGTGAAAGGCTGTAGGCAGACTCCTTAGTAAAACATCTCCCATCCGGCCCCCTTCACATGAGCAGCCTGAAACTATGTTCTAAAGACAGTTGACATCTAGTGGAAGCCTTAAGAAGTGAGAAATAACCCATATTCCACTGTGTATTCGATAGGGGTGAGTTCAGATATCCCCAGGTTTTTGCCTGCCATATGAGTTCTGTTATACTCACATACATCATTCAAACAGTTTTAGAAACTTCAGAGTGTTTTCTATCCAATACAAATAATACTATGCATATATTAGCATCTGGGACTGAGTAGGAGGCAGTTCACTCTGGGCACGCTATTCATCCAAGCTACTCAATACTGCCCCCAGCCATTAGAAGTTAAACAGGTCAACATTCACAAGGCTACAGGGCCAGACGGATTACCAGGATGTGTACTCCGAGCATGCGCTGACCATCTGGCAATTGTCTTCACTGACATTTTCAAACTCTCCCTGTCTGAGTCTGTATACCAACATGTTTCAAGCAGACCACGTGTGCAGACCCTGTGCCCAAGAACACTAAGGTAGCCTGCCTAAATGACTACCGACCCGAAGCACTCACGTCTGTAGCCATGAAATAATGGTGTTGATGTGAGCCATTACCAACCTTTCAAAGCACTTCATGGCTACAGACGTGARTGCTWCGGGTMKGTAGTCATTTAGGCAGGTTGCCTTAGTGTTCTTGGGCACAGGGACCGTGGTGGTCTGCTTGAAACATGTTGGTATTACAGACTCAATCAGGGACATGTTGAAAATGTCAGTGAAGACAGAGGGAATAACTACACTGTTTGTATTTGGCCATATTCCCAGTTACCTTGCCGGTAGCGGGACACCAGCCGACAACATCCGGTGAAATTGGAGGGCGCGCAATTCAAGTAAAGTATTGTAATATTAAACATTCATGAACATACAATTGTCTTATATCACTTAAAAGCATAAATTCTTGTTAATCTAACTGCGTTTTCTGATTTCAATTAGGCTTTACAGCGAAAGTATACCATGCGATTGTCTGAGGACGGTGCCCACATCAACATATTTTTCAACCAGCACAGGCTTCATAAAATCACAAATAGCGAATAAATAAATCACTTACTTTTGAAGATCTTCCTCTGTTTGCAATCCCAAGGGTCCCAGCTACAACATGCATGGTTGTTTTGTTAGATAAAATCCTTCTTTATATCCCAAAAAGTCAGTTTAGTTGRCACCATTGATTTCAGTTATCCACTCGTTCAACATGCAGGCAAAGGAGTCCAAAAAGCTACCACTAAACTTTGTCCAAACAAGTCAAACAACGTTTCTATTTAATCCTCAGGTACTCTAAAATGTAAATAAACTATAMTGTTTTAAAGTAGTATGTTCAATAGGAAAGCAAAATTAGTAAGCGTCCCCTGATTCCACAGAGCCCTATCACTCTAACCCTACCCCTCCCCTTATTCCACAGAGCCCTATCCCTCCAGCCCTACCTCTCTCTCCCACCTCTCCTCTGATTCCTATCCCTCTTCCCCCTACCTCTCGCCTGATTCCACAGAGCCATACCCCTCTACCCCCTACTTCTCTCCCCACCTCTACCCTGATTCCACAGAGCCCTATCCCTCTCTCCCCAACCGTCTCTACTGATCACCAGAGCCCCATCCTCTATTCCTACTCTCACCCCCGCCTCTCCCCTGATTCATCAGAGCCCCTACCCTCTACCACTCCCTTCTACTGATTCCACAGAGCCCCATCCCTCTATTCCGCTACCTCTCACCCCACCTCTCCCCTGATTCATCAGAGCCCTACCCCTCTACCACTACCTTCCCTGATTCCCAGGCCCTATCCCTCTACCCCTGATCACCTCCTGTCCACTGTTTACTCACTGATTCCTCAGAGCCCCTACCAACCCTCCGCTTACCCGCCCCCACCGACCTGCGCTACCCTTGATGGAGATATTTGAATGGGTATTTTAGACTGCAGGCTTACATTAATCCTGTGTCTAGTTTGATTAATGAATCCTGTGTCTATTTTGATTAATTGTGTGACTGGTTAGATTAATTGATCTGTAACTGACAGTAATGGTCTGATATTTCTCTTCCTGAACCAGGACCCGTGACTCGCTGTTGACAGTGGCGCTGGGGAAAGTCAAGTCATGATTCCAAGCGACCCATACTCTAGCTCTGGTAACGCCGTCTGTGGATTCCTGGTTTCCTGTATTACTGTCTCTGTGGACTTTTCCTGTATAACTCTGTCCGTGGACTCGTCCTGTATAATCCTGGCCTATGGGTGGACTCATGTTCCTGTATACTCTGTCTCTGTGGACTCCTGTTTCCTGATAGACCCTGGCCTATGTGGACTCATGTTTCCTGTATAACTCCTGTCCTGGGACTCCTGTTTCCTGTATAACTCCTGTCCTCTGTGACTCCTGTTCCTGGTATAACTCCTGGCCTATGTGGCCTCATTTTTCCTGTATTACTCCTGTCCTCTGTGGACTCCTGTTTCCTGTATAACTCCTGTCTCTGTGGACTCCTGTTTCCTGTATAACTCCTGGCCTCTGTGGACTCCTGTTTCACTGTAATAACTCCTGTCCTCTGTGGCCTCATGTTTCCTGTAATAATCCTGTCCTCGTGTGGACCTCTCTGTTCTGTATAATCTGGCTATGTGGCTCACATGTTTCTGTATATATCTCTGTCCTCTGTGGACTCCTGTTTCCTGTATAACTCCTGTATCTCTGTGGACTCATGTTTCCTGTATAACTCCTGTCCTCTGTGGGACTCATGTTTCCTGTATAACTCCTGTCCTCTGTGGACTCCTTTTTCCGTGTATTACTCCTTCCTCGTGGACTCAGTGTTTCCTGTATAACTCCTGGCTCTCTCTGTGGACTCCTGTTTTCCTGTATAATGCTCCTGTATCCGTCCTGTGACTCTGCTTGCTCAGTATAATCCTGCGTTCTGTGGACTCCTGTTTCTGTAGTACTCCTGTCTCTGTGGTGACGTCCTGTGTTCCCTGTATATAATCCTGTCCTCTGTGGACTCCATAATGTCGTTCCTGTAATAACTCCTGTCCTCTGTGACTCCTGTTTCCTGTATACTCCTGTCCTCTGTGGACTAATGTTTCCTGTATAATCCTGCCCTCTGGGACTCCTTTTTCCTGTATAACTCCTGTCCTCTGTGGACTAATGTTTCCTGTATAACTCCCTGCCCTCTATGGACTCCTGTCTTCTGTAATAACTCCTGGCCTCTGTGACTCCTGTTCCTGTATACTCTTGTCCTCTGTGACTCATTTTTCCTGTATAGGAACTCCTTCCTCTTGTGGACTCATGTTTCCTGTATAACTCCTGCCCTTGGACTCTGTTTCCTGTATTACTCCTGTCCTCCTTTCTGTAGTTAACTCCTGGCCTCCTGTTCTATATAACTCCTGGCTCCTGTGGACGTGTACTCCTCTTTTCAATTAAGTTGTATTGACACCAGTTTCTAAGCAACTTGCTTGCAGTTCCTACGGCTTCCAACTGGATGTCAACAGTCGTGAGAAATAGGTTGAGGTTATTCGTTTGTGTAATGAAGAAATACGGCCATCTTTGAAGTTGGGCACTCCTGGTGTCGCTTAGGACATGCGTTTCAATCAAACAGAAGGATGCTACATATCGTTTTAATCCTGTATTGAACACATATCATCCCGTCTTCAATTTTATCGATTATTAACGTTAAAAAATACCTAAAGTTGTATTACATAAGTAGTTTGACATTTTCGTGCAAAGTTTAAAGGTAACCTTTGATATATTTTGTCGTTATGTTTGAGCAAGTTGGAACCTGTGTTTTTCTGGATCAAACGCGCCAAATAAATGGACATTTTGGAATATATCAACGGAATTAATTGAACAAAAGGACCATTTGTGATGTTTATGGACATTTGGAGTGCACAACACAGAAGCTCGTCAAAGGTAAGGCATGAATTATATTTTTATTCTGCGTTTTGTGTCGCTCCTGCAGGGTTGAAGTGTTTCTCTCTTTTTGTTTACAATGGTGCTATGCTCAGAAAATAGCATCGTATGGTTTCGCTGAAAAGCCTATTTGAATTCTGACATGTTGGCTGGATTCACAACCAGTGTAGCTTTAATTGATATCTTTCATGTGTGATTAATGAAAGTTTGATTTTATAGTCATTTTCATAGTCATTCTATTTAAATGTGGCGCTATGCATTTTCTCAGGCTTTTGCGTAGGATACAGTAGTGTCTTGCCTAAACTCATATTTATATCCAAAAATATGAGTTTAGGCAAGACACTATTGTATCACTTTACCGAACCTAAAATACATGTAATTGGTAACATGAAGTCCTATGAGTGTCATCTGATGAAGATTATCAAAGGTTAGTGATTAATTTTATCTCTATTTATGCTTTTTGTTAATGCTCTCTTTAGCTGGAAACATGGCTGTCTTTTTCTGTGACTTGGCTCATACCTTACATAATCGTTTGGTGTGCTTTCGTCGTAAAACCTTTTTGAAATCGGACACTTTGGCTGGATTTACAACAGGTGTAGCTTTCCAATGGTGTAAAATACTTGTATGTTTGAGGAATTTAAATTATGGGATTTCTGTTGTTTTGAATATGGCGCCCTGCAGTATCACTGGCTGTTGATGAGGTGGGACCCTAACGTCCCACATTCCCTAGAGAGGTTAATGAGCCTTTTGGACCTAGTGTAACACCCTGATCTGTTCCACCTGTCTTTGTGATTGTCTCCACCCCCTTCCAGGKGTTGCCCATCTTCCCCATTTTTTAGGTCATTGGACTTTTCAATGCTTTTCCATGGGAAAGTCTAATAATTAGGACCCAGMTTGCAGTTCCTATGGCTTCCACTAGATGTCAACAGTCTTTAGAAATTGTTTCATGCTTGTTTTTTGAAAAATGAAGAAGTATTCGTATTCTTTCGAAGTATCCCTCAGAAGGACTCTAGTCTTTTGGTGCTCGTGAATGAGTGCACGCTCCTCGTTCTGTTTCTCTGGTATTGAACACTGTATATTCCGTCTTACATTTAATAGATTATTTACATATTAGGGTACCTGAGGTTGGATTAGAAACATTGTTTGAATTGTTTGGACAAAGTTTACAGGTAACTTTTTAGATTCCTTTGTAGTCATGTTGGGCGAGTTGGAACAGGTGGATTTCTGAATCAAACGCGGCAATTAAACTGTCATTTTCGGGATATAAAGAAGGACTTTATCGAACAAAATTACCATTCATTGTNTGGAACAGGTGGATTTCTGAATCAAACGCGGCAATTAAACTGTCATTTTCGGGATATAAAGAAGGACTTTATCGAACAAAATTACCATTCATTGTGCAACTGGGACCCTTTGGATTGCAAAAAGATGAAGATCTTCAAAGGTAAGTCATTTATTTTATACTTTTCCATGTGAATATTAAAGTCAACAAAAATGTTAATGTTATCTGCCATGACTACAAGGTCCGATATGAATTCAGGGAACTCAGTGAGGATCGCTGTACAGTATATGGCCCAGGAGGCCTGTAAACAGTAGCTATAAAAAGTGATTGAGTAGGCTGCATAGATTTTATGACTAGACGCTCAAAAGACAAAAACGTCGTATTTTTTTTGTAAATTGAAATTTGCTATCGTAAATGTTAGCAACACCTCCGCCTTTGCGGAATGCGTGGGGGATATGGTCACTAGTGTAACCAGGAGGCCTCATTTAACACATTAACGTCTGCGACGTGGCTGGTTTTCCATTTGTAGTCTGTGATTGTCTTTAGACCCTGCCGCATACGTCTTGTGTCTGAGCCATTCAATTGCGACTCCACTTTGTCTCTGTACTAACGTTTTGCCTGTTTGTTTAATTTATGGAGGGAACAACTACACTGTTTGTATTTGGCCATATTCCCAGTCACCTTGCCATGGTTAAATGCGGTGGTTCGCGCTTTCAGTTTTGCACGAATGCTGCCATCTAGCCACTGTTTCTGGTTTGGGTAGGATTTAATAGTTACAGTGGGTACAACATCTCCTACACACTTCCTGATGAACTCAGTCACCGTATCCTTGTATTTGTCAATGTTATTTTCAGAGGAACATATCCCAGTCCTCGTGATCAAACAATTTTGAAGCATGGATTCCGATTGGTCAGAACAGCATTGAATAGACCTTAGCACGAGTACTTTCTGTCTATGGGAAGGGAGGAGCAAAATGGAGTCATGATCAGATTTGCCAAAAGGAGGGCAGGTAAGGGCCTTGTAGACATTTAGAAAAGTTGAGTAGCAGTGGTCCAATGTTTTTCAAGCGCAATGTGTTGATAGTACTTCGGAAGCATTTTCCTCAGATTTGCTTTGTTAAATCTCCAGCTATAATAATTGCGGCCTCAGGATATGTGGTTTCCAGTTTGCATAAACTCCAATGTAGTTCTTTGAGGGCTGTCGTGGTATTGGCTTGAGGGGGAATATACACGGCTGCGACTGTAACCAAAGAGAATTCTCTTGTGAGGTAACACGGCCGGCATTTGATTGTGATGGATTCTAAGTTGGGTGAACAAAAGGACTTGAGTTTCTGTTTGTTATCACAATCACACCATGAGTAGTTTATCATGAAACATACACCCCCGTCTTTCTTACTCCTGGAGAGTTAATTATTCCTGTCTGCGCGATGTACTAAGAACCCAGCTGGCTGTATGGATGGGAACAGTATATCCCGAGAGAGACATATTTCCGTGAAATAGAGTATGTTTCAATCCCTGATGTCTCTCTGGAAGGAGATCCTCGACCTGAGCTCCTCTACTTTAGTATCCAGAGACTGAACATTAGCGATTAATAAAGTAGGAAGCGGTTGATGGTGTGCACGACTCCTGAGTCGGACAAGAAGTCCACTCCGAATACCACTTCTCCGCTGGCTGGAGCAGCCTCTGGAATAAGTTAATTTGCCCTGCGGGGTACGAACAAAGGATCATTTTCAGGAAAGTCGTATTCCTGTTCTTAATGCCAATGAGTTATCGGCACTCTGATATCCAAAAGTTATTTCCGGGCTGTATGTAATAAGACCATTTTTTTGCCTGTTTGGCTGGTGGGGTAGGCCGTCATTGTAAATAAGATTTTTTTCTGAATTGCCTAAAAAATCTATTAAAAAAAAGAGCGTGGTTAGCCAAGTTAAGCCCCCCCCAACCAAACCCTCCCCTAACACAGACAACGTTAGGCCAAATGTGCACCTTCCTATGGGACTCCCGATCACGGCGGGTAGTGACACCTGGTTCGAAACCAGGACTGTCGTGACACAATGCAGTGCCTTAGACTGCTGCGCCACTCGGGAGAACCATTACTATGGTACCTCTATCTAGTGACTCATGATCTAGGGTACCTCTATCTAGTTGACTTCATATTCTAGGGTTCCTCTATTTATTTCTATTTATTTGAGTGTTTATTCACCTTTCTGATTAACAGTTAGTGCAATAGAGAACAGTTCTCATTTAACAATTGCGACCATGGCCAAGGATAAAGCAAAAGCAGTTCGACACAACAACAACACAGAGTTCACATAACATGACGTAAACCAATAATACAGGTCAATAAACAGTACTAATAAGAGCGAATAAAAGTCTGCATACAATGTGAGCAAGTGAGTGAATCAAGGAGTGTGAAGTCAAAAAAAAGTTCCATGTGGCGAATGTACAAATCATATAGCAAGTAGAAACTGGAATGGTTGATTGCAGTGGAAGAATGTGCAAGTAAGAAGATAGAAATACTGTGAGTCACTGCCAAAGGAGGTGCAAATAAGATAAATAAATAAATAATACAGTAAGTGGAAGTGTTATGGTTTGGCGTAAATTATCATGATGGGATTGACAGGGTTGAGCCAATTCTATGAACCTGCTCTTGACAGCTGGTGCTATATAGCTCAGTGAACGGAGATAAGTGTTTCCAGGTTTTCAGAGATTTTGTAGTTTCTTCCATCATTGGCAGCGAGAACTGGAGGAGAGGCGGCAAAGGCAGAGTTGTGGTTTGGGGGTGACCCAGAGAGATATACCCCCGCTTGAGGGCGATGCTACCAGGTGGTGCTGCTACTGCGACAGCGAGCTGAGATATAGGGGGGAGCTTTGACCATAATACGCAGGGCTTGCTAGATGACCTGGAGCCACGTAGGTTTTGCGACGAGTA
>NW_019943657.1:27259-27669 GCF_002910315.2 Salvelinus sp. IW2-2015 | reverse complement strand
GTAGTGTATAATAGKTTTTTTCTCACTTTACTGGTCTTCACAGCAGGGTCTTTGGAGATTACTCCTGTGCCTGAGCAGGGAGCATCAAGCAGCACTCTGTCAAACCCACCCATTACCTGCAAATATAGTAACCAACAGGTTAACATACCATCAATGGGTGTAACATACATACATACTTATATTGTGTCATACAGTAACATGTAAAAATGCATTAGAGCAAGAACACCTCTCATACCTTAGGAACTGCCTCCCGTGCGAGTTACCAGATCATTGAGTTGGTGACTCCCAACCGTGGATGTTGCATCCACTCACACTCTTCAGTCTGTCAGCACTGCATCAACTTGCACAATCACTACCTGTGTTCCTCATCAACCTGTCTGTGGGACACACACATATACACAATAAATTAA
>NW_019943657.1:0-26421 GCF_002910315.2 Salvelinus sp. IW2-2015 | reverse complement strand
GCGAGTCAAAAATACCAGGCCACACTATTAGACCACTTCTCCCAGAGGATCCAAATTCACCCCTCTGTTGATCAGGCGCTGGACAAACAACATACATGTCACTTCGGTCAGTCTGGCAGAAGGAACAGCCTATTACTAATAGCATTCCAATTATCCTTTGGTCAATTCCAGAATTGACCCTTAGTCTTAATCCTTTCAGAGATACACAAATGCCTAGGGGGTTGGGTTGATTTGGGCACCTTTATTTGATCCAACTTGAAATAGATTTGCTAACCTGAAGCCAAGTCCCTCCTCCTTGTGCTTCCAGTGTATTGGTCCGGAATGGTGAACAGGTCCGCTGAATTTCATTGGCCTCCAGGAAATCAATCAGCTACAAAGCACATAAAACGAGAGAAGCCTTAGTTCAGCATGATGACAAACTGTTACAACAAAACGTAACCTTCCATAGATTCCTGTTCATTTTGTGTTTCATGACATTTGGGAGAACAAAGCATATGAAACATACCTCTGACACTGGGAAGATATCCAGCAGTTTGTCTATGAGGAAATTGTTGTAGCTGTAGTAAGTGGAAAGATCCTTTTTGAGGAGAGAGGTACTCTGTCTCTCTTTCCCCTCCTTCCCTCTTGGTTGCAAAGTGAGAGAGAACATCCACGTTGTCCTTTATTCTCTGGTGGATGGTCTGCAGGTCTACAAGCAAAACGCCTGCAATCACAGGAGAGAGAAAGAAAGAAACTCACTACAGATGGAGTCCACAGGCACTGATAAAGAACATGTAGCAATGTGTAAACTGGCATAGGAAAAAGCATAACTGTCAAATCTAAAATAAAACAAAAAGTACAAATCTAAGCTCTAAACTCACCCTCTTTTGCTATCTCCTCTGCTCCAGGTAGTATGAATTTGTCCATCTCATCTAAATTAGCCTGTACCGTGTCATCTTCACCCATGTCTTCATCTCCACTCTTCCCCTTATCATCATTATCATCATCATCATCATCATCATCACTCTCCTGGCCCATGGCTTCCTGCAGCTTCTTCTGCTTCCTGGCAGCTCGCTCGATGGGGAGCAGCTGAACGAGGGATGAAGAGAGGAGTAAGGAACAGATGAT
This sequence comes from Salvelinus sp. IW2-2015, assembly GCF_002910315.2. Taxonomy (NCBI): domain Eukaryota; kingdom Metazoa; phylum Chordata; class Actinopteri; order Salmoniformes; family Salmonidae; genus Salvelinus; species Salvelinus sp. IW2-2015. The sequence goes on along the minus strand of NW_019943657.1, from coordinate 25,314 downwards.
TCAACAGACAAAGATTCAGCACCTTGCTAAAGAACAGTAAGAACTTTGAAGGACAAACATTGTTTTGCTATTTAGAACATGTCCTGGATGCATAAATTCAGTGAATAATTTCACATACCTCCTCTCCTTCACTGCTGTCCTCCAATGCACCGTAGTCATCAACCAGGTCATCATCATCATCACCATCTCCCTCAATTAGCAGTTTTTTCCCTTTACTGTTCTCCGCTCCCTCTTGCCCCTCGTCCTCTTCCTGCTCCCATTGGCTGTCACTGTCTTCCTCGTTATCTGATTGGCCGACCTCACGCTTCCTCTTTGCTGGCTTCAGCCATTCACTATTTTCATCTGTGAATCCTTGAGAACAGGGGAAACAAACCAATTAAATCCCCATAGACATTCATGACTATTGTATTGAGAACACAGTGAATGGATGGGGCTGTCTGACTCTGGATCCACATGGACTAGGGTGACTTACCCCCCAATGCTAACGAATTAACAGTAACTTACCTTTTTTTGGCTCCTCCTTCTCAATGGTTTCCTTGGGCTTTTTGGTCACTTGAGCTCGCTTCCCAGCTCTACAAAACATCATCTTCATCTTCAGCAAAAGTGTGTGACACTACATTAGTGATTTAAAAAAGGGATTGACAACATAACATCCAAAAGATTACAAACAGACCTTTTCCTGGACCTGCTTGACAGTCGTTTTGGTGCAGTATCCTCTGCAAATGACAAGCATAGTTATTTAGTGAGCATCAACCTATAAAGCTTCATGTCTCATTCCCAGTCATGCATCTTTGCTTTAGTGCCACTGTACTCCCAGCAAGTGAAGTTATACTGAGCATGTCTTCAGCTCTTTAGAAGCTGTATGTTATAATAGCATCCCTCTCACCATCCGTTAAGAACTTGGCCAGCTCAGTCTCTGCTCCTTTCTGCTTCCTGGACTTCCGCCCCGGCCCCTTCTTCACATAAGTGGTGGGATCCAACTTCCTGCCCATGACTGACACCTACACAGGTAGTCTGGAGAGAAGAYATAGCTCATGATCATGTTGGATTTACACACTAAGGCATAGGATCAGAATGTGATGAAGGTAGTCACTAACTATGCACTGATGGCAGCTCTGAAAGATGGTAGCTAGCTATATTCTCAGTAACATGTTGCTCAGAATCTGTTCCAAGAATGTTGCAGATAACAAAATTATAAATAACGACAAATCAGCTTAACTTGAAGTGTTTACTGAAAATGCTCCTGAGAACATATCACCTCTTAACTCTGACCAGCACTGATGTGGAGAAATAAAAAGCAATGTGAAATAGAAAAAAGTTGACGTCTCTAACACCACGGTGTTATATGTAACGTTAGTTATTATAATACGTGGTCATAAGAATGTTAGGTAGCTATATAGCTAATTAGCTGACAACTGCTAATGTTGGTACACTTTTCCACGCATGCTAACGTTTTCCATCAATGGTATCCCCCTATATTCAAGTATGATGATGTGCCGGTAATTAGCTAACGACACATTGACTTCTGTTAAAAACAGACGAGTTGCATTCTAGAGACAACCCAAATATCATCTCATGAGGTTGCTATGAGCGGTAAAGAATGTTAGTTGGAATTTGATATCACATACGCAGTGCAAGTCCGTCACCATGACTTCTTCATTCACTTTTGTATGGCACAAAARAATCACGGCATTTCTCTTTACGACAACTCTCCAAAACTCACCTTTGCAATAGTTAAAGTATAATGTATTTATTCGATCCTTGATTCCAGTTAACAGATCAAATTTACGCACATGTGGGTTTTTTCTCGCACACGTTGATTACCGGAAGAAACAACCATGCGTTTCCGGCGCATGTGATATACGAAGAAAAAAACACTCCCATCTTTACAGAGGGAGCACAGTTTTCAAACTCTGGAAGTATTCTGTCTCTTTTATATACTAACTGAAAATAAACTTTACTCATTTCGTTTCGTGTAGACCTACGTGAAAATGTTTCAGTTGGATGGGTTGTCCCRATTAATAATATGTTATTTCCCTGGGGCATTGACAATCGGAGAGAATAATCAACCTTTTTCGATTATATACTGAACAAAAATAGAAACGCAACATGTAGTGTTGGTCCCATTTTTCATGAGCTGATGGAAAACAGATAGGAAAACGCTGCACACTGCTGCGCATAATCCCAGGTGATCCCAGGTGATATTTATAACAACGTTTCGACCCTTCATCAGGCATCCATATTCCGGGTGGGGGTGGTAGGTCCTATTTATGTACTCAGTGACATCACTTCCTAAAACAGGTGGTAAAAAATGTACAACATAGGGTCACAATATTAACATTCAATGTATCAAAATATGTGATCAATATTTACAGTAATATACATACAATATTAAATTAGGATAAAAAAAAGTATCATTTGAACATTTTGAAACTGAAATAAAAGATCCCAGAAATATTCCATATGCACAAAAATAGTATTTATCTGAAATGTTGTACATAAATTGATTTACATCCCTGTTAGTGAGCATTTCTACTGTGCCACGACAATCGATCCACCTGACAGGTGTGGCATATCAAGAAGCTGATTAAATAGCATGATCATTATGTAACGGATGTGAAATGGCTAGCTAGTTAGCGGTGGTGCGCGCTAATAGCGTTTCAATCGGTTACGTCACTCGCTTTGAGACCTTGAAGTGGTTCCACTTGCTCTGCAAGGGCCGTGGCTTTTGTGGAGCGATGTGTAACGATGCTTCGTGGGTGACTGTTGTTGAGGGGGGTCCCTGGTTCGCGCGAGGGGAAGGACCCATCGCTGTTACAAGTCCACAGGTGCACCTTGTGCACCACCACCTTGTGCTTGGGACAATAAAAGGCCACTAAAATGTGCAGTTTTGTCACATAACACAATGCCATAGATGACTCAAGTTGAGGAGCGTGCAATTGGCATGCTGACTGAAGGAATGTCAACCAGAGCTGTTGCCAGATAATTTAATGTTAATTTCTCTATCATAAGCCAGGTTCATAGTGGTTTTAGAGAATCAGAATGTCCAACCGGCCTCACAACCACAGACCGCGCGTAACCACGCCAACCCGGACCTCACAGCTGGCCTTCTTCAACCTGCGGGATGGTCTGAGACCAGCCACCCAGACAGCTGATCAAAGTGGGTTTGCACAACCGAAGAATTTCTGCACAAACTGTCAGAAAACGTCTCAGGGAAGCTCATCTGCGTGCTCGTRGTCCTGCAGTTCAGCATAGTAACCAACTTYAGTGGGCGAATACTCACCTTCAATGGCCACTGGCACACYGGAGAAGTGTGCTCTTCATGGATGAATCCCGGTTTCAACTGTACCGGGCAGATGGCAGACAGTATGTGTGGCGTAGTGTGGGCGAGCGGTTTACTGATGTCAACGTTGTGAACAGTGCCCCTTGGTGGGGTTATGGTATGGGCAGGCATAAGCTACAGACAGTGAACACAATTGCATTTAATCAATTGCAATTTGAATGCACAGAGGTACCGTGACGAGATCCTGAGGCCCAATGTCGTGCCATTCATCCGCAGTCATCACATCAAGCTGAAAATGTCCCTGTACTTCCTTGGTCTGCCTGCATACTCATTGAGCATATTTGGGATGCTCTGGATCGACGTGTACAACATGTTCCAGTTCCCACCAACTTCGCACAGCCATTGAAGAGGAGTGGGACAACATTCAACAGCCCAGAATCAACAGCCTGATCAACTCTACCAGATACTGACTCGTTTTCAGATCCAGGCTCTTGCCTTTTTTTTAAGTATCTGTGACCAACCGATGCATATCTGTATTCMCGGTTATGTGAAATCCATAGATTAGGGCCTAATGATTTTATTCCAATTGACTGATTTACATGAACTGTAACTAAAATCTTTTAAACTGTTTATATTTTTGTTCCGTGTTCAAGGGAGCGAAAATAATGTAGAAAAACGAATGTCTCTAAAAATGTAAAAGATTCTTCWAAGTGTGAATTAACAGTTACAAAGAACAACAAATACCAACCAAGCACCACACAACCCCGACTTTATTGCGGAGACGTTTCGTTCTCCTTCAATGACACTCACGGGCGGTAGTTTTATTATAGGCAAATATGCGCCACCAACCGGTACACGCACACACCTAAGCTTTGCTTGCAGTAAGTAGCTAGCTCAAACCTACAGTGTATGTTGGTTGCTGGCTTGTTGGTTTTCTTGCTCCCGGTGACCCGACCCGCGTTCAATATAATTATCGAACGACCGTTTAAAAAAAAAAATGTTTCGAACGACCGTTTGAAAACTCAAATTGTTGTTTTTTGTAAATTGAAATTGATAACAAAACGTTGTCATCATTTCGATCGCTAACGTACCCCACTTTCCCAACTCTGTTTAACCAAATACTGTTTAACCAAATATAGTAACGTTAGCTAGCTATCTTTACTTTATGTGATTTGCTCGACGACAACTTGTAATCAACGATATGCCTAGAAACGCCCGCAAAAAGGACGCTGTCAAACGAGAGAGAAAAGCGAAAGTTAACATAGAACCAAAGGGAACAGTTACAGTAATCAACCGAGGACAAGAGAAAGTTCAACGTAAAAGGCCAGTAAAACCACCAGTCAAGTCGCCCGTGAAGCAGCAAACGAAGCCAGTAAAAAACCCAGGTGGTCGGGGCCTTGGGAAAGCAGGGGCTAGGCGTTTGGGTCAGCTATTGAAGCGTGCAATCCAAGAGAAGAAGAATGTTCCTGGAAACGAAAAAGTGCCTTTGCCAAGTGAGTGATCTAGCTAGCCAATTTCTTTAGCTTGTTCAATATTTGCTTGCTCATCATAATGTAGCAAAGTCGGGGGGGGGGGGGTTGCCCCCATTCCCAGTTAGCACAAACCCACAGAGTTTCTGTTTTTAACAAACCTCTTGCCCGGTGTGGGCTAGAGGTGGATGCTAAACGTTACCTGGGAACCGGGGCCAGGATGGCATCTGTCAACTCCTAGCTGTTACACGAAGAGATCGGAACATTTTGACGAGGTCACTTGGTTTTGGGTCAAGGTTGCTACACTACCCCCATCCTTCAGATAGCACATTCTTGTGCTTCGCTACAGTTAATTGCGGCGCCTGCACTCTTGATAACTGCAACCAGGGGATATCTCACTTCTAACACCAATGCAGCAAAGTCAGGGGGTAGTCACAAATGGGTCTTGAACCCAGGACCGTCAACCCAACACATCTGGTGCGCCAAGACATCCAAAGCTCTTGACCAGGTCGCTAGGTGTTGGGTTAAGGTCACTACAACATCTTCATGATTTTCAAAAAGAAATTTTGAAGTATGTGATGTTTATGTCAATTCAAATATTGAATAACTAATGAGTGTATCCCCATCTTTATCTCAATCTGTATCCAGCGACCCCAGTTCGTCTCTTCAAGTACCAGGCAGAGGCTGCATCTGCACCAAAAACCAACGATGCAAGGCGTGTGGCTACCCGGGTCTCCCAGCTCATCCTTCGGGTAGTCTCCCAGTGCAAGCACCGGGGTGGCATCTCCATGGTGGACCTCAAGCATGCCCTGGCTGCTGGTGGCTATGATGTCACCAAGAACAATACCCGTGTGAATTTAGCTGTGAAAGGCCTGGTGAGGAAGGAGACACTGGTGCAGACTACTGAAGCTGGTGCATCTGGGTCATTTAAACTCAACAAGGTAACTGTTTGAGTAATACATTTTTGTCAATGGTGGTTTTTGTTTTAGCTCTTTGGCAGTTTGATTTTCMACTGGCTCATTTCTACTGAGTAGGAAGCAAATTGCACCATGGTGCATAATTCATTGATAAAAGGTGCTCAAGTTGTCATTGTCATGCCACAACCAATTATTTGGGAATTTTGAATTATGCAGATGTTTCTCTCGTCTCCTGTTCTAAAAACTACAGAAACTGACGTATGAGAAGAGAGTTAAGACAAGAGCCATGAGAGACCGTGCAGCAGCCAAGAGAGCCAAGCAGAGAGAATGTGCAGCAGCTCAGAGAACCAAGCAGAAAAAAGGAATTTTGAAGCCAGCAGCAGAGAAAGGAAAGGCCTTGAAACCAACAGGAAAAGGCCAGAAACCAGGAACAAAAGCTGTGAAACCAGCAGGAAAAACTCTGAAACCAGGAGCAAAAACAACTAAACCAGCAGGAAAAACAGCTAAACCAGCAGGCAAGGACAAAACTGTTGTAGGAAAAGGTCAAAGGGAAATAGGAGTAAGACCAAAACAAGTAGGCAAAAGCCACAAACCAGCAGGACAAGCATCAAAATCACCAGCCAAGGTCCAAAAAACAGGCTACAAAGCCCCTAAACCTGCAGGAAAGTCCTTGAAAGCAGCCAATCAGAAAACCCGCAAAATGGTTGTAACCCCCATTACAAAGCCACGGATATAGTGACCTGGGGTTGCTAAAAGACGTGCTTCCTTGTGGAAATGGACTGAGTATGGACTAAAAGAGTAATATGTCAGTAGTAGATATGTCAAATTACCTTAGCCTTACAACAGTATGATTGACAAAATATAACATTGTATTGGTTTTTATTACATTGTTACTCACAAGTTACATGTACACTACCGTTCAAAGGTTTGGGGTCAAATAGAAATGTCCTTGTTAAAAAAAAAGAAAAAAGAAATGTGTCCATTAAAATAACATCAAATTGATCAGAAATGCAGTGTAGACATTGTTAATGTTGTAAATGACTATACAATAGTGAGGGTTTGATTACAGGCTCAAAATGGCCAGAAACAAAGACCTTTCTTCTGAAACTTGTCAGTCTATTCATGTTCTGAGAAATGAAGGCTATTCCATGCGAGAAATTGCCAAGAAACTGAAGATCTGTTACAACGGTGTGTACTACTCCCTTCAAAGAACAGCGCAAACTGGCTCTAACCAGAATAGAAGGAGTGGGAGGTCCCGGTGCACAACTGAGCAAGAGGACAAGTACATTAGAGTGTCTAGTTTCAGAAACAGATGTCGCACAAGTCCTCAACTGGCAGCTTCATTAAATACTACCTGCAAAACACCAGTCTCAACGTCAACAGTGAAGAGGAGACTCCGGGACGCTGGCCTTCTAGGCAGAGTTCCTCTGTCCAGTGTCTGTGTTCTTTTGCCCATCTTAATCTTTTTATTGGCCAGTCTGAGATATGGCTTTATCTTTGCAACTCTGCCTAGAAGGCCAGAATCCGAGAGTCACCTCTTCACTGTTGACTTTGAGACTGGTGTTTTGCGTGTACTATTTAATGAGCTTGCCAGTTGAAGACTCATGAGGCATCTGTTTCTCAAACTAAACACCAATGTTCTTGTCCTCTTGCTCAGTTGTGCACCGGGGCCCCCCACTCTTTCTATTCTGGTTAGAGACAGTTTGCGCTGTTCCTTGAAGGGAGTAGTACACCGCGTTGTACGAGATCTTCAGTTTCTTGGCAATTTCTCCGAAGAATAGACTGACGAGTTTCAGAATAAAGTTTTGTTTCTGGCCATTTTGAGCCTGTAATCGAACCCACAAATGCTGATGCTCCAGATACTCAACTAGTCTAAAGGCCAGTTTTATTGCTTCTTTAATCAGAACTGTTTTCAGCTGTGCTAACATAATTGCAAAAGGGTTTTCTAATGATAAATGAGCCTTAAAAAAAAAAAACACTTGGATTAGCTAACACAATGTGCCATTGGAACACGAGTGATGGTTGCTGATAACGGGCCTCTGTAGATATTTTATGGAATATCTGCCGTTTCCAGCTACAATAGTGTTTGAGTGATTATTTGACCAGTATTACATGAAAACATTTGTCCCCATCATGAGTGTTGAATTGTTTTGTTCCCTACTCTCCTACAGTCTCTTGACAAGGAACAACAGAAACCAGAGGACAAACTATACAGATTATTTCCACTGTATAACCATAGGAACAATGATGCACTGGATACATGTAAAGAAAACCACAAAGAAACAAGTAGGAAGACCATATTCAGTGCCAAGTCCTTACAGATGGTGTATTCAAAACAGTATTCATTTCATATTGAAACTCTGCCTTAAATTGAGACATGTAAAATACCATATTTTACACACAATACATACACCCATAGTATCATACAAATCCACAGGAGGTAATTGGTGAAATGGACCGTTTCTGTACAATGTTCCTTGACTGAACTTGACTGTCCGATCCATTTCTAGTCCCTGTAAGACAATGTTCATGTTGACAACAGTTTTAGCTGGAGCAGCAGTGTGCTGTCAACTTCATCACAACACACCCCAGACCTCCTCAAAGGCAGAGCACATCTTGGCACAGGTGAGGGCAGCAGAGAGAGGGTAGTTACTGATGGAAACAGTCTTCTCTGTGTAGTCCACATTCACCTAAGACAGGAGGACAAGCAGAGCTCAAACCAATGCATAATCAATCAAATGTATTTATAAAGCCATTCTTACATCAGCTGATGTCACAAAGTGCTGTACAGAAACCCAGCCTAAAACCCCAAAACAGCAAGCAATGCAGGTGTAGAAGAATGGGGGTTAGGAAAAATTCCCTAGAAAGGCCAGAACCTAGGAAGAAACTTAGAGATGAACCAGGATATGAGGGGTGACCAATCCTCTTCTGGCTGTGCCGGGTGGAGATTATAACAGAACATGGCGAAAATGTTCATAGATGACCGGCAGGGTCAAATAATAATAATCACAGTGGTTGTCGAGGGTGCAACAGGTCAGCACCTCAGGAGTAAATGTCAGTTGGCTTTTCATAGCCGATCATTCAGAGTATCTCTACCAGAGAGTTGAAAACAGCAGGTCTGGGACAAGTAGCATGTCCGGTGAACAGGTCAGGGTTCCATAGCCACAGGCAGAACAGTTCAAACTGGAGCAGCAGCACATAATCATTTACCAAATTCCAGCTCATTTTTTAATTGGTAGAGAATAAAATCAACCCCCAACATCTACATTTCTAACACACACTACCTACATCAACAGTACCTAAATCAGCTTCTGCCCCAGAGAAGTAGGATGAAGATGCCCCTTAACACTGATCTAAGGTCTGTAATGAGGGAGGGTAAGTGAAGCTGATCCTGGATCGGTGCACACAGGCCATTACCCTAGAGCCTTCAGCAAAACTCACCGCTCCGTGTGCGAATGCTCCGACCACCACAGTGGCAGGCCCCTCCTCTGGTACCACGGTGCGGGCGCCCACTGCCTCCCCAGAGGAGAAGGAGGTACAAATGCGGGGGCAGCCAGGGGGCAGGTGGTCTGACACAGGGTTCTTGATGAGCTTCAGCAGGCGCTGGGGGCCGTCAGCCGCCCTCACACTTAGCTTGTGCAGTAGCTGGACTAGGAGGAGACAGAGAAATACAAGTGGGATGAAATGAAAGAGGGAGATATACAGTACAAAAGAGGGGTAGGAGAGAAGGATGGTAAGAGAGTGAAGGTATTTAGAGAATTTCAGCAGAACGTAGCAGGCTTACCCATGAGGCCACAGAAGCGGTTGAAGGTTCGGGGGATGCGTGTCTGTGGGTTGATCTCAATCAAGGCGTTCCTCTCTGTGTGGATGTAAACCTGCAGGAGACCTGCCCTGTTCAATGGACTGTCCATCAGCATCAACAAACACTGGGGGGAACAATTACAGGATATGGCTGGGTTAGAGGAGCGAAGAAGAAAGATGACTGGTATTCCAGGGTCAAAGTGAAAATGACAGCTTACCTGATGTGTAATGTCAGGTCGAATCTTCCCAGGGTCCCGTCCACTTTTGATAATCATGCCCTTGTGTTGGTCACAGTTCAGCAGTTCAAACGTCTTGCCAACCTGAGGGGAAAGAGTAGAACATGATTAACGTCCTTCTTTGATTATGGTGCAACTTCCATGCCCACTATTTAGAACAGGGTTTCCCAAACCTTGTCCTGGGGGCACGTTTTGGTTTTTGCCCTAGCACTACACAGCTGATTCAAATAATTAAAGCTTGATGAGTTGGTTATTTGAATCAGCTGTGTAATGCTAGGACAAAAACGTGTACCCAGGGGGGCCCCAGGACCGAGTTTGGGAAACCCTGCTTTAGGACATGCATCTGTGGGTCTGCAGGCAGGAACTAACTAATAACAAATAGTTTCATTCATAGTCACAAAACACAGGTATCGTGCAGAATGCAATATTCATATCACAGATCTACCACGCAAGTCTGGTTGAACAGGAAGCTATCTAGACTGTTTATATCCAATAACCCAGGGAGTCAGAGACGCAACTAACGTTAGCGGTAACGTTAGTTTGCCAACACAGCAGTTGGATGGCGGAGGTGAATAGCAAAATACTCGTCTTTACCTTCACTGTTTCCAACGTTGCCCCCTCTAAAATAACTACTAGTCGCCTTTCCGCCATGCGATCGTGCAGGCTACGCATATGTTTTGCTGGTTTGGGTTCATATTCGTCTAAATGCTCAAGACCACGCTTGTCACAACTGTGGGCTTCCATGTTGCTTCGGGATGGTAGTCGCCGGAATAACGCGTCATACTGATGGAGTTTTGCCAAGGTTCTACCCCTCATTTGAATAACTAGGCAGCAGGCGGCCGTCTATGGCGGCAGATTGACGAAGACTGCATTTTCTGAACTAACTGACCAAGACGTACCTCCAACAACAGATAAAAGCTCACATAATTCTGCCGAAAATCAATGACAGTTTATCTCAACCAGTGGTATATGGGCTTTTTAGGTGAGCGCTGATGATGCCCTGTGATAAGCAGTGCCCACTTTGTCAAAAGGTAGGGACGCAAAAATATGTATCATGTCCATTCCCAGCCGCCTCTCCAGGGTGCTGTTGGAGAAACGTATCGCTGCAGCGCTCCACCAACATTCCGTCAAAACATGAATCTAACAAATCATGTAGTAGATATAGCATATGGTAGAAAGAGTATGTGGCAGTTTCTGTATTTTTCAGGCCGGAGATAAAATGTATGACAATGTAATTAGAAGGAAACTTTTTATATTAGGTTACTCCGATCAAATAGCCTAACCTAAATAGCGCCCAATCACTAGTCCTACCCGCTTGCCTGTCCACAGTTTTGACCTAGCTATTAGAAACATGTTGTATAACAAACACATATTACATGTATACGTCATTACTCCATAAGAAATACAACTCCCTTCACATAAAAAAATCAACTTTATTTTGTAGAATTATCAGCCTGATATCTATGACCGCACCTCTCTGATTCAGARGGATTGGGTTAMATGCGCAAACACATTTCAGTTGAATGCATTCAGTTGTAAAACTGACTAGATATCCCCCTTTCCCTATGTATTTACATCCACACACTTCATACACACCTTTTCAACACTGTTTGGGTCTTTGGCACCATCTAAACTGGCAGACACACTCCCCTACAGTTAACAAAGGTAAGCAGATCAGAACCTACAAACATAATAGTATCCTTATGGATAACAAGGTGCTTGTTACATACTGCAGTTTTAAATAAACCACAGACAATATGCATAGTTTTATCTCAGAACCCAGAAACAAATCTCCCATGCACAGGATGTCACAAGAGACTGGATGGATGTGCCTAATGAATAATCAACTATCCTGTCAGTTGCATTTGGATTTAGTGTTCTGTGCTATTGCCTTCTTAAAGATCTGACCCTTTTTCCCCAATTTTTGCCTAGAATGACATACCCAAATCTAACTGCCTGTAGCTCAGGACCTGAAGCAAGGATATGCATATTCTTCATACCATTTGAAAGGAAACACTTTGAAGTTTGTGGAAATGTTCAATTAATGTAGGAGAATATAACACATTAGATCTGGTAAAAGATAATACAAAGAAAAAAACATGCATTTTTGTTTTGTACCATCATCTTTGAAATGTAAGAGAAAGGCCATAATGTATTATTCCAGCCCAGGCGCAATTTTGATTTTGGCCACCAAATGGCAGCAGTGTACGTGCAACGTTTTAGACTGATCCAATGATCCATTGCATATCTGTTCAAAATGTTGTTTCAAGACTGTCCAAATGTGCCTAATTGGTTTATTAATACATTTTCAAGTTCATAATTGTGCGCTCTTCTCAAACAATAGTATGGTATGGATAAGAGCGTCTGCTAAATGACTTAAATGTAAATGTAAATGTATTCTTTCACTGTAATAGCTACTGTAAATTGGACAGGACAGTTAGATTAACAAGAATTTAAGCTTTCTGCCCATATCAGATATGTYTATGTCCTGGGATTCCTTTGTTGTTGTTACTTACAACCTCATGCTAATCACATTAGCTTACTTTAGCTCAACCGTCCCGCGTGGGGACACCGATCTGTTAAAATCACAGTCTTGTGTGTTCATCAATGGCTCTGCATTTTTTGTTCAGTAGGAGATGTTACTGTAGATCTGTAGGTCAGCATGTCCCTAAGAGGTGCTGCTGGGGTTTGTTGGGGCAGGAGAGGGTCTTAGGGCAGAGGTCAGAGTACCCACAGATGACAGTAACCAGAAAGGAAGGTTCAAAGGGCATGAACTCATGGTACGGGTCAGAGTCGCAGTTGATCTGAAAGAAGATAATATCAATACAATTATAGGAAGGAAAACATCCATTAGTAGGACCTTCATATCCATGGTAAAGTGAACCTTTTAGACATCTGCAATTATTGTTCTGCTACTGTTGTGTTATCCTTACCTGAGTGAATGACGTAAGGAACAGATGAGTGTGAGAGAGGCCTGAGAGAGAGGAGTCACCAGGATACTTCTTCAAACTCTGATTGTAAGCCTGAGACACAGAGAGTAAAGGATAAAGAGGGAGAAATAAGTAGATAAAGCTTTGACAAACATAGTATGCCTCTGATACCAACCAAAACATAGTATGCCTCTGATACCAACCAAAACATAGTATGCCTCTGATACCAACCAAAACATAGTATGCCTCTGATACCAACCAAAACATAGTATGCCTCTGATACCAACCAAAAACGAATTATGCCTCTGATACCAACCAAAACATAGTATGCCTCTGATACCAACCAAAAACATAGTATGCCTCTGATACCAACCAAAACATAGTATGACTCTGATACCAACCAAAACATAGTATGCCTCTGATACCAACCAAAACATAGTATGCCTCTGATACCAACCAAAACAACTAAGGTGCTGAAATTGAAATAGCCTAGATACCCTAGAATAGATTTGGAATCCCAAAAACTGATGTAACGGTTGTCGTCTGGAGGAGAAGAAGAGGACCAAGGTGCAGCRTGGTAATATTTCATCTTGATTAATGAAGGTGAACACTCAAAATACAAAAAACAACAAATGTGMAAAAACCGAAACAGAACTGTCTGCTGCAGACACACAAAGACAGAAAACAACCACCCACAAAACCCAACACAAAACAGGCTACCTAAATATGGTTCCCAATCAGAGACAATGACACCTGCCTCTGATTGAGAACCATATCAGGCCAAACACAGAAATACAACACAGAAATAGAAAACATAGATTACCCACCCAACTCACACCCTGACCACACATAAAACAAAGAAAATACAAAAGAACTATGGTCAGAACGTGACAACTGACCTGTAGTGCAATCTGCAGAGCAGAGTACTGCACCCACATCTCCTGCTGCTGTGCCGGTGACAGCGAGAACGCCCCCTCTCTCCCTGGTCCCTCTGTCATACTCAGGTACTGGTACCGCACACACTCTGCTATGGACCTGGGAGACACACTCTGAGAATGGACTAAAGCACAGGGTGAACAGTCAGGGCACACACATGCATCATGTATAAACCTACACACACCTACACACACACATGCATACACACATAAATAAACTTGTGCAAAATGCAAACTCTGCACATAATTTCATTAACTGCATTACAATCATAGAGTAATTAATTGAGACTATTTGCCTTACTGTTGGGTAGAAGGAGATGGAGAATATCTTTGGCCATCAAAGACCCCAAAACCCCAAAGTTGATGGCCCTGACACAAAAACATGCAAATACTCAACAAAACATGTCTTTGAGGAATTAGATTCTTTATCTCAATAAGACTACTTGGTTATTCATTGTTTATTATGTGATAGTAAAAATATGAGTTTGGGTTACCTGGGATATGTAGGATGGAAGAGAGGCTGGACAAACATCCCCATGGGAAAGACTAGCTCATTGCCGGAGAGAAATGGAGTGATTGACCAACTGGAGGAGAAGATGGAGAGATAGAGAGAATCCTCAATTCTCATATTCACATATTAATAACACATACTGTATCTACCCAAATCAAATAGACTTTTCATGACAACTAGGCTCTCACATATCATCTCCTTCAGTCTGGGAAAAGAGTTTGTTTGATCCCTGGCGCTGGAGGGAGAGAGACTGGATGTAGTTGGAGAAATACTTGTGTTTGTCAATTGTCACCTATTAATTAAATAAATGGGGGAAAATTAACTACCAGTACGTATATAGTACAATGTATTATCATCACTGGTAATATGATTCAATAGTGATATTGATTAAGAAATCCTATATCTTATTGGCAATGTAGACTAGTTCCACTACAATAAAATACTCTTCCTTTGAATACAGTTGGYTGAGTTCAGCTTCACTGAAAATGTTGTTTTTAGTTGAAAGTCTTGGAGTTAGAGACTGAATCTGGGAAAACACAGATTKTACATTTCAAGTGGACAATGAATACACAGTTGTTTTTAAATAAGGGTTCCAGTAAATTACATCCACTGTTGACCTTTTACCTTATTCAAAACAGACATGCGAGACTCCTCATCTCTCCACCTGAGATCAGGTAGTTTGGACTTGATGGAGGAATAGACATTCTGAATCAGCTCCTCTGCCTAGAGGAAACAGATAATACAATTTCAACACACTTATAATGTAATATCACATTTATAAAGTAGTTATCTTGTATTTTGTTGCTAAAAATAATATTTCTTGAAGTTTTTCACGTTTGAAAATCATAAATACTGTAGTTCACATAAATACAATTCATCAATACATTTGAGTTCATAATTACATAACATGATTTACAGATGTAATAGTCTATGGGAGTTTTTGGAGTACATCTTATTTATTTTAGTTCCGTTTAGATTTTTTTTAAATATAAATTGTGTTCGATCAAAAAAATTGTTTATAGTTATAATGCATCTTGTCTTCCAAATTTTACCGTTCACCTTAATTCGTTTAGTAATGTCAATGCATATCTATTGTCCACCTTAAGTTCTTTTATGTAATGTCAATGCATATTATTGTGTCACCTTAATTCTTTAGTAATGTCAATGCATATTATTGTTCACCTTAATTCTTTAGTAATGTCAATGCATATTATTGTTCACCTTAAGTCTTTAGTAATGTAAATGCATATTATTGTTCACCTTAAGTCTTTAGTAATGTGAAATGCTGCATATCTATTGTGCCAACTAATTCTTTAGTAATGTCAATGCATATTTATTGTGCAACCTTAATTCTTGTTAGTCAATGTGTCATATGGCAATTATTGTGCACAATAATTCTTTAGTATTGTCAATGCATATTATTGTGCACAATAATTCTTTAGTAATGTCATCAATGTGAGTATCGAAGACACCCTGAAAGATTTATACATACATCAAAAAATATACTTCTCATCAGAACCCATATTTCGTTAGTTCTGTAGCAGTTCAGAGGGGTTGGATTAAATGCAGAAGACACATTTCAGTTGAATACATTCAGTTGGACAACTGACTAGGTATCCCCCTTTCCCTTTCACTAAAAGGTGTTCTAAACTCTCTTCCTCATGACAATTAGGCCTAGGACACAATTCACTTTTTCTATTTATATTTTGTTGCTGCTATTCTTCATCACACATTTCACACACTACATCCTCTTCTGTCTTTGCTTTCTCTATGCACACACACACACAGTGCCTCTCACCTCTGTGTATGCGGTAGTCTCTCTCAGTAGGTGTGTTAGTACCGTGTCAAACCCTTTCTCAGTCTGCAGAACACACTGCCTCCAGCGAGGGACATCCTGAGAGAGGCAAGTAGCATTGAACTACAAGTCCCAGGCAATATAATCACTCCAAGCCAGTGTTATTCAACTACGAGCAAGCTGGGAAATGTAGTCCATATTCAGTTACCTCCTCTGTAGTCCCCAGAGCTAAGGAGAAATTCCTCTCTGTCTGAGTGAACCTGGAGTCCAGCGCGGGTATGACAGTGTGGAGGAGACTGAGGATCATGAAGGTGTGAAGAGGGCCACTAAACAGAGAGATGGACAGGCACCAGACAAACGTGTACTGAATACTATACACCATGCTGTAAGTAACAGGTAGCTTGTGTGATGAGAAACCTTGTTAGATTGGTTACTGTCTTTTGCATGACATTTTTGATTGATATAAAGTACCTGCCACTCAATTCATGCTTGTTCAGCCATTTGCCGATGATGCGGGACATRTGGACTATGTAAGGGAGGTTGTGCAGGAGGACGTGATCCGATTGGCTAACAGGGTGGGGATGGAAGGTGGTCTGTAGACAGCCCAGCCAATCAATGGCAGGGGCCAGGGTCTGTTCACAAAATAAGAAATATGCATTCTGTATAGGGAAATACAGGTACACATATACAATAGCTCTATGAGTTAGTGAAGGTTAGGGTAAAGGGAGAGAGAACGAGAGACACTCACACACTCACACATAAGTACATACACACACACCCGCACCTGTAGCTCTTTGATGGTGATGCGCTGGTACAGTAGCCCCTGCTGCAGGCGATGCGGCAGAGGAGAGGCAGCTACAGCCAGTTCAGAGGACAGAGAAATGAACAGGCCTATATGGAGACTGGTGCTGCTGGAGGGAGAGCCCAACAGGCCCAGCAACCTCTGATACGAGGCCAGGAACAGACGCAGGATCTGGGGGGAAAAGAGAGAAATAAAGAGCTGGAGCAGAGGGGATGAAAGACATAATGCCAAATGTTGACATCAACAGATAGATGATATACTGTAGAACAGATATAGACTTAGTGTACCTGCGTGTTAGCTTTGGACTTCTGAGTCTTGCTGCTCCATTCAGTAGGTATCTGAAAATCCGGCTGATCAATCTATAGAAAAAGAGTGTATGCTATAAATGTATAGTATATGGGGAAGTTACCCTTTATGTAAAGCTCCAGTGAAAAGTGCTGTATGAATATAATCCATTACTGTATATACTGTAGAACACCCATTAGGTATTTCACTGCCCCAGAACCCCAGTCTAACTGACCTGWATGTATCGCTTGTCTCCTTGAGTGTCGTTAGGATCCTTGCCCACATAAACACTAAAGAATGGGAAGGTGCCATAGTCTCTCATCAGTAGAGACAAAGTGGAGTTGAAATCTGTCTGGTTCCACCGGCCGATACAGCCCAGCCACCAGCTAGAGGGGGGGGGGGGGGGGGGGTGTGTGGAGGTGTAGAGAGAGAGAGGGACAGAGTTTTTACCATAAGAGTAAGGAAGGTGTAATCAGTCACCATACCCCACAATCTATTCCAGGATCTGACCTTGTGGACTAGCCTGAGGAAAGGTTCTGGCCCGGCGGTCCTGTGGGGCCAGTGTCCATACCAGGAAACGGTTTTTAGAACATACAGGCCTTCTGCTTCGCTGAGTTACCCGGGCTGGAGCGGTCCTCAGCTTCTGACAGAGGAACATTATATCAAAGTTTCATTGTGAGGATAAAAGGTCCTGTTATGGAAACGGTTTCAGCAGTTCTATTTAAATGGTTGTCCCGAAGAACCGGTACAAAATCTACAGAGGATCAACAGCAAWTTTTTTKATTCTCACCCAAAATCTCCCTCATTGTCAGCAGTAGTGCAGTCTGTCTGTCTGGCATTCTGTCTGCTGGAGCCTTTTCTACTATGTCCGTGCCTGTCTCTCTCTCCTTCCTCCCTCTTTCTCTATCTTTCTCTGCCTGTGCTGCCCTGCTCTTGTGGCCCTGTGGGTGTAGGGGGATGCCCTTGCCCCTCTGTCTCCCCCTGTTGGACAGAGACGCCCCTTCAGACCCACAGGGAAACAGGAAGTAGTCACAGGGCTGAGAGAAGGGGTCGACTGAGATGGAAAGACGGGCGGTAGCCCTCTGACAAGCCGGGGAGGTACATGGAGGAGAGGCTGGCGGTGTGCTCTCTGGTGGGAGGTGCTGCTGGGAGTAGTAGGCCAGGCCCACTATGGAGGCGCAGAAGGAGGATGTCAGGAGGAAGMGAAGGAGTACGC
Organism: Salvelinus sp. IW2-2015; assembly: GCF_002910315.2. NCBI lineage: Eukaryota > Metazoa > Chordata > Actinopteri > Salmoniformes > Salmonidae > Salvelinus > Salvelinus sp. IW2-2015. The sequence goes on along the minus strand of NW_019943657.1, from coordinate 7,134 downwards.
GGTGACGTGTCCACATCCAGGGCTTCACCTCCTCTTCAGACTGGGGCTGGGGCTCAGGGAGGGTATCAGGCTGGGGCTCATGAAGGCTATCYGGCTGGGGTAGGGGCTGGGGCCAAGGCTGGGGTAGTGGCTGGGGCTCAGAGAGAGGATGTAGTTGGGACTGGAGCTGAGGCTCAGAAAAGGTATTAGATGGGGGCTGCAGCTCACAGTCAATSTAAACAAAATTGAATGATAGTCAGTTTCATATCATTATCATGATACACATTTCTGCTTCATTTAAGACTAATTTGACACGACAGTCTTATAACCTATCTTGTCCTCTATATACATTTAATACCGCATTAAAAWCAGGAAGAGACTCCTCTATACAACTTGAAATGTATAGTATGAGGCGCAGGAAAATTGAGAATTGCTCCAACCCCCCCCCCCCAAAAAAAACTGATGCAATAAGTAGAAAGTGTTGAGCCTGTGGCAGGCCAACATTGATTTGACATCACCTAGGATCAGCATAAACTTCATAATAACATTTCATGAAATAATTAAAAGTCCTTCTGCAGGTTTTACCTGAGGCTCTGCTGGGGTTTCTGCCATACTCTGTTGTGTCTTGTTCTGTCTGTCTGGGTTTAGCTTGTTGCAGCTACTGATGTTTCTCATTTCTCCCTCACACGTAGCCTCCAGACCTCTATCTCTCCCTCCATCAGCCAGCTGTCATCTCAGCTCTCTATCTTCTTTCATCACTCACTTCTCTCCTCCTCTGACGTTCTGATAAACAGAGTTGACCTGGCAGCCTACCTCTCTCTCTGCTACATTATCAGGTGACACTGTGGATCTATTTAGACTGTGACATGCACGTGGGTGTGTTTGATGTATAGGAGGAATCCTCTTCAAACCACAACCCTAAAATGACTGAGTTTTAATTCAAATGTCATTCAAATGTAATGAGAACATAATGTCCCTAAGCAACAGGTCGGTACAGAGCCAATAAAATCAGCCCAACTCTGAAGCACAGAAAAAGTCAAAACATTAAGAGTTTGTTACCCTGCATCGAGAGGACCAACATTTTCTCAAATGCAAAAACAGTGCACACACAGCCGTCTACCCACGTCACTATCAGTGCAGCAGAGGGTCTGGTATGAATGGATAGAGAGAGAGGGTGTTCTAGAGGTCATCTGGCAATGGAACACGTCACTGATAGCATAGTGGAGGACACGTCACAAGGCCGCTGGGCCAGACGGATTACCAGGACGTGTACTCCGAGCATGCGCTGACCAACTGGCAAGTGTCTTCAGTGACATTTTCAACCTCTCCCTGTCAGAGTCTGTAATACCAACATGTTTCAAGCAGACCACCCTAGTCCCTGTGCCCAAGAACACTAAGGTAACCTGCCTAAATGACTACCGACCGTGAGCACTCACGTCTGTAGCATTGAAATGCTTTGAAAGGCTGGTCATGGCTCACATCAACACCGCTATCCCAGAAACCCTAGACCCACTCCAATTTGCATACCGCACCAACAGATCCACAGATGATGCAATCTCTATTGCACTCCACACTGCCCTTTCACACCTGGACAAAAGGAACACCTACATGAGAATGCTATTCATTGACTACAGCTCAGCGTTCAACACCATAGTGCCCTCAAAACTCATCACTAAGCTAAGGACCCTGGGACTTAACAGCTCCCTCTGCAACTGGATCATAGAATTCCTGACGGGCCGCCCCCAGGTGGTAAGGGTAGGTAACACCACATCCGCCACGCTGATCCWCAACAYGGKGGCCCCTCAGGGGTGCCTGCTCAGTCCCCTCCTGTACTCCCTGTTCACTCATGACTGCACGGTCAGGCACAACTCCAACACCATCATTAAGTTTGCTGATGACACAACAGTGGCAGGCCTGATCACTGACAACAATGAGACAGCCTATAGGGAGGTCAGAGACCTGGCCGTGTGGTGCAAGGACAACAACCTCTCCCTCAATGTGATCAAGACAAAGGAGATGATTGTGGACTACAGGAAATAGAGGACCGAGCACGCCCCCATTCTCATCAACAGGGCTGYAGTGGAGCAGGTTTAGAGCTTCAAGTTCCTTGGCGTCCACATCAACAACAAACTAACATGGTCCAAGCACACCAAGACAGTCGTAGAGAGGGCACGACATAACCTATTCCCCCTCAGGAGACTGACATTTTTTACAGCTGCACCATCGAGAGCGTAACTGCCTGGTATGGCAACTGCTCGGCCTCCAACCGCAAGGCACTACAGAGGGTAGTGCATACAGCCCAGTACATCACCGGGGCCAAGCTTCCTGCCATCCAGGACCTCTATACCAGGCGATGTCAGATGATGGTCCTAAAAATCAAAGACTCCAGACACCCCAAAGTCATACTGTTCTCTCTGCTACCACACAGCAAGTGGTACCGGAGCGCCAAGTCTAGGTCCAAGAAGCTTCTAAACAGCTTCTACTTTGCACCCCCCACACTGYTACTACTGTTATCTATGCATAGCCACTTTAACAACCCTACCTGCATGTACATAATTATCTCAATTATCCCGACACCGGTGCCCCCGCACATTGACTCTGTACCGGTACCCCCTGTATATAGACCAGCTATTGTTAKTCACTGTTGCTCTTAATTGTTTTTCTTATCTTACTTTTTWATTTTTTAAAAGTTATTGTCTTAAAACTGCATCGTTGGTTAAGGGCTTCTAAGTAAGCATTTCAATGTAAGGTCTACTACACCTGTTGTATTCGGCGCATGTGACAAATAACATTTGATTTGAGAGAGAAATACTGTATTTGATGTGAGAGAATGAGGACAATACTGAACAATAACTTCCAGGGATAAAAGACCTTTAATTATTGCAAATGCCAAACAGGCACAATAAAACCACACAGGATTTAGACAATTAGCAGTTTTATTTTGAGTACAGTAAAATTAAAGAAGAAAAAGAATGACATGTACTGGTAATTAATGTTGGCATGTTTGGAACCGTAAACATACACACAAATATAAGAGAAATTTATAAGAACTATATGAAAAGAACAAGGCAATCATTATTAAATAAATGAGCAAAGTGGTGTTTTTGAAGGCATCATCACACACCAATGGTCTGACAGTGAAGACAAAGGCATGGTCACAAAGGTGGAATCATTTGTGCAAATAAAAAACGGAAAACAACTGAGAATACTAAAGATGATACCGACGACCCAGATAACATGCATATTGAGTCGTATTTGGCCATATGGTTTAGGATGTTAGTTTGGTCATTAGGGTTGTGTTGCTATGCCAGACTGAGGAATGTATAAGGATGGGTGTTTGATGTCAAACCAGTCTGAACAGGAGAGAGAGGAATACTAGGGTGGAAATGGCAACTTACCAAGTTTCACAGAAAAATCACAGAAAATAAAAGTACTTATCAATGAAATACAGTATGGTAAGATTACAAGCAGAGTAAATATAACTGATATCGAGACATAACAGAACACTAAGCTGAATAATGGAAACAGTGGTATTCATTGGAGTATTATGAGAAAGGAAGAGGAACAATATACTGTGTAAAGCACACAAAAAACATGATTAAAAATTGAAGTGATTTCCACAAAAACAAAGGCAGTGAATTTAAAAAGTGTGATGCATTTGAGTAACCGCTGCCTGGATTTGAAACGTGTTACCAACACCTTGAACTGTACTGTACTGGTTTGATCTACATGCTGCTGCTACGGTCAATGACCTACTATACTCTACTGGAAAACAGACTGGCCATTTGATCTGCTGCATGTTTCTAATACTTAAAACCCTGATTCAGAGTCAGTTCTATTATGTTATTCAGAGAGCTGCAAATGCCCAAAATACTAAGCATTTGTAAATGCAGGTGTATAGTGCAAAAATCCATGAGTTTACCTTTAGGTGAATTGAATTAATGAGAGGTAATATCTCTATACCTATGTTACTCATTAGATATCTTAACTCGCCTGCACACTAGATAAGTATGCGTTCAAGAGCGCATCATTGAGGACGATAGGATTATACTATAGGTCCTGGAAGTTGCCCCTAACTACTGATCCAGGATCTGATGTTTTCCCTCCATCCCCTTTAAATGAAGATTAGGGATAGGGTAATCTGATCCTAGCGGTTAAGAGCAACCTCTGCCTGGAGCGTAGTTTCTGTTCTAAGCCATGCGGTCCTCTTTAAACTACAGCACTCTATTTAACATGAGATCATAGGAATGGAATCTGTGCTTGGCAAACTTTTGACCTTTGTTCTTGGTAGTGTCTCTAATCATGATCTTAAATCTTCTATTCTTTTGACAAAGAAATAAATGGTCATTTTGATCGTATTGTACCCTCATTCTGTGCTTGATAAACTGGTGAGAGTAACTGACAGTGATCTGTAGCTATGCATGCCTATAAAGCAACAAACGCACACAACAAAAACAAACGAGAGCGACATTCACATATTTTTGTTTGTTTTTTTGCACTCAGTTTTTGCCCTAGAGGAACTACATTTCCCACAGCACACTGCTCTGCTACATCATGTCTGATGGGATATGTAGTTCTCTAGAAAGCACACTCTAAAGGCAGTTAAGCAACTTGTATGTTTGCAGGCACTYCAAAGTGCTTCAGGTGCCACCAGCCCACCAGAGCTCAGCCCTATGGGAGGTGCAGGGGAACATGAATTAGTCCACCTTCAACTTTAGTTCAACTCCTCGTGCACTGGGGTCAGGGGGTTACACTAAACTCCTGGGAAAAGTTGCCAGTAGGCACAGATCTAAGATCTAACCATAATCAGTAAGGGGGATTGCAAAACTGACCCAAGATCAGCATTTAGGGGCAACTTCACCTTACTGTTACTATGTCTCAAATACTTCCACACCACTAAAAAGTGAAAGACAAATCAAAGTTGTATGGCTGAAACCTTCTCAACATGTTTTCCTATCAGTGGAGAGAGAAGAGGAGAGGAAACCATCTTTGACTGTTGGGACACAGCCCATGACTAAGCTATACTTGTGCAAGTCATGCTGGGAATTTTAGCRTAAACAAAAAATGGCCTTGATAACACTGGCATTAACACAAAGGGAGGAGGAATGGTGTCTCTCAGTGCAGTACATTACCTCTGGACTGAGAGGGGGAATAAGCAGAAAGAGGAGAGAGACATAACGACACATCTGCATGCAAACATACTCGCTTTCACTCATTAACTCACACACACACACACACACACACACACACACACACACACACCAGTAAAGCCCTGTTGCAGAGACAGAACGGTGGAAGCTGAATGGATCCTGTCTTGGATTTGGTTCAAAGTTTGACTTGAATAACAGATGTGTCCACCAATCACTGCATAGCCTTGGCCCGCTGGGTGTGGCACTTCATGCACAGGATCCTGCCGTCCAATGGGTAGCAGCCGTTTGCATCCGCCTCTATGGAGAGGGGGCGGACAATCCTGCAACCAGGAAGAGAGGACTTCAGGATGGGCAGAAGGTCACTGGAAAACATTTACATCCAAAACACTCGGGGGACACCATTCAAACTGTTAAGATATTTTAACCACTCTTCATAATACATCTTTAGAAAGTTCATCTTTACATCTGGCACTTTCTTTACAGTGCCTTGCAAAAGTATTCATCCCCCGTGGCGTTTTTCCTCTTTTTTGCATTACAACCTGTAATTAAATTGATTTTTATTTGGATTTCATGTAATGGACATACACAAAATAGTCCCAGAAAAATTACTTGTTTCAAAAAATTATATAAAAAAAAAACTGAAAAGTGTTGCATGCATATGTATTCACCCCCTTCGCTATGAAGCCCCTACATAAGATCCTGTGCAACCAATTACCTCAGAAGTCACATAATTAGTTCAATAAAGTCCACCTGTGTGCAATCAAGTGTCACATGATCGATTTTTTTTTATTTTTATTTTATTATTTCACCTTTATTTAACCAGGTAGGCTAGTGAGAACAAGTTCTCATTTGCAACTGCGACCTGGCCAAGATAAAGCATAGCAGTGTGAACAGACAACACAGATTTACACATGGAGTAAACAATAAACAAGTCAATAACATGGTAGAAAAAAAGAGAAATCTATATACAATGTGTGCAAAAGGCATGAGGTAGGCAATAAATCGAATAATTACAATTTAGCAGATTTACACTGGAGTGATAAATCATCAGATGATCATGTGCAAGAAGAAATACTGGTGTGCAAAAGAGCAGAAAAGTAAATAAATAAAAGCAGTATGGGGGGTGAGGTAGGTAAATTGGGTGGGTAGTTTACAGATGGACTATGTACAGCTGCAGCGATCGGTTAGCTGCTCGGATAGCAGATTTTTAAAGTTGTTGAGGGAGATAAAAGTCTCCAACTTCAGAGATTTTTGCAATCGTTCCAGTCGCAGGCAGCAGAGAACTGGAAGGAAAGGCGTCCAAATGAGGTTTTGGCTTTAGGATGATCAGTGAGATACACCTGCTGGAGCGTGTGCTGCGGGTGGGTGTAGCCATCGTGACCAGTGAACTGAGATAAGGCGGCACTTTACCTAGCATAGCCTTGTAGATGACCTGGAGCCAGTGGGTCTGACGACGAACATGTAGCGAGGGCCAGCCGACTAGGCATACAGGTCGCAGTGGTGGGTCGTATAAGGTCTTTAGTAACAAAACGAATGGCACTGTGATAAACTGCATCCAGTTTGCTGAGTAGAGTATTGGAAGCTATTTTGAGATGACATCGCCGAGTCGAGGATCGGTAGGATAGTCAGTTTACTAGGGTAAGTTTGGCGGCGTGAGTGAAGGAGGCTTTGTTGCGGAATAGAAAGCCGATTTTGATTTGATTTTGGATTGGAGATGTTTGATATGAGTCTGGAAGGAGAGTTTGCAGTCTAGCCAGACACCTAGGTACTTATAGATGTCCACATATTCTAGGTCGGAACCGTCCAGGGTGGTGATGCTAGTCGGGCGTGCGGGTGCAGGCAGCGACCGGTTGAAAAGCATGCATTTGGTTTTTACTAGCGTTTAAGAGCAGTTGGAGGCCACGGAAGGAGTGTTGTATGGCATTGAAGCTCGTTTGGAGGTTAGATAGCACAGTGTCCAAGGAAGGGCCGGAAGATATATAGAATGGTGTCGTCTGCCTTAAGA
>NW_019943656.1:107376-114106 GCF_002910315.2 Salvelinus sp. IW2-2015 | reverse complement strand
CACACACACACACACACAACACACACCACACACACACACACCACACACACCACAACACACACACACACACACACACACACACACCACACACACCACACTCACTCACACTCCACACACACACACGCACACATACACACAAACACACACATGCACACACAAACCCACAAACGACACACACACATACCACTCACATACATGTTCGCATACACACCATTGCATGCAGCATACCCTTCTAACAAACACCACCCCCAATTGATAGGAACACACCACCCCCCATATGTGATAGGAACACACCACCCCCCATATTGATAGGAACACACCACCCCCGTTTTGATAGTAACACCCCCCCCCCCCATATTGATAGAAAACACACACCCCCCCATATGATTAGCGAACACATTTCCTTCACATAGTTAGTCATACATTTCATCCCACTCACACTGAGGCCCACTTATATACACCAGACTGTTGATCAGGCTGTTAGATAGCGTATGCCATATGCAGATTCCTCCTGTCTTTCTCCTCTTGTTTTTCTGAATTGTAAGAGTCCTTTTGCGGTGTTGCAGAGGTAGAGCAGCTGTCTAGTAATGCAGATCAGAACATGTCCCCGGCTGCTAGTTATTACAGCCAACACAAATCACAATCCACGCTGCATTTTCCACGCAACACACGAGCGCACACGTGAACCACACACACACACACACACACACACACAACACACACACACACACACCACACACACACACACACCACACACACAGCTGCTAGTAGTGCTTTTTGGCTATACATAGCTGCTCGCTGAGGGGAGGACAGCTTAATAATGTCTGGAACCAGAGCAATGGATGGCACAAACACATGAAACATGTGACACATAGAACCATTGTGTTTTGACTCGTTCCCGATTCGTTCCAGCCTTTACACGAGCTGGTCCTCCCCAATTAAGGTTGCCACACCTCTGTGATAGGGCTATGGAAATTACTCAACCCCACTTTTCCCCACTTTCAGGTCAAGAAGGGAACCTAAATAGTTTTACTTCTTAGTGTTGCTTATATTCATGTTATCTGCCTACCTATCATGTTGTGTCTACCTATGAAGCAGGGTAAATGAGCAGTCAGGAACACTTTAAACCTTATGTTGATTGTGCTGTCACTCAAACACAAATGGGAAACAGCTCTCTCTTGTGTGTGTGTGTGTGTGTGTGTGTGTGTGTGTGTGTGTGTGTGTGTGTGTGTGTGTGTGTGTGTGTGTGGTGTGTGCTGTGTGTGTGTGTGTGTGTGTGTGTGTGTGTGTGTGTTGTGTGTGTGGGAAGATATATCAATCAGGATGATAGAGTCAAAGATCTCTTCTAGCGGTCACTCAGAGCAGTAGTATGTCTGAATAATTTTAAACTGGCCAAAACAGTCCACAGATGATGGATGTACCTCTCTTGATAAAAGATGCCTGTCATGAGAAGCAGACASAGTTTATCTGACCCTTTGTAAAGGTTATTCTCAACTAACAGCCGTTGTTCCGTACCGGGCTAGCCTTCATCAGTCAGACTGGGCACATAAAAGACTTACTGGCAGCGTTTTGGCGCTGTCGAGTGGAGACCTACTACGATTGGTTCCAGTCACAGTTCTGTTTCCAATACTGTTAAACAACTTCCTTCCTKTTTATCATCCATGGTATATGAGCTGACTGAATAGGGTTCCATATAACGTTACTGCTGTAGTAACGTGTACCTGTGCTTTCTAAGAACAATTCATGGCCTTTAGATTGATGTAGGCTTTGTGTCATCAGTGCTGTGGCTAGACGTGAGTTTATGGGGAAGAATAAGTTTGAAAAGATGACAGCCTTGAATGTCTCTGTTCATGTCTGTTCATCTCATGGTACCGACACTTTACAYGTTGGGTTTATAATTCTGTTCAGTATGTAAACGCAACATGTAACGTGTCGGTACCRTGTTTCATGAGCTGAAATAAAAGATCCCAGAAATGTTCCGTACGCACAAAAAAAAGCATATTTCTCAAAAATGTTGTGCACGATTTCGTTTATACATCCCTGTCAGTGAGYATTSCTCCTTTGCCAAGATAATCCATCCACCTGACAGGTGTGGCATATCAAGAAGCTGATTAAACAGCATGATCATTATACAGGTGCACCTTGTGCTGGGGACAATAAAAGTCCACTAAAAYGTGCAGGTTTGGGACACAACACAATGCCACAGATGTCTCAAGTGTTGAGGGAGCGTGCAATTGGCATGCCGACTGCAGGAATGTCTACCAGAGCTTTTGCAAGAGAATTGAATGTTCATTTCTCTACCATAAGCCACCTCCAACAGCGTTTTAGAGAATTTGGCTGTACGTCCAACCGGCCTCACAAAAACGCAGCCCAGGACCTCCACATCCAGCTTCTTCACATGCTGGATCATCTGAGACCAGTCACCCGGACAGCTGATGAAACAGTGGGTTTGCACAACCGAAGAATTTCTGCAGAAACTGTCAGAAACCGTCTCAGGGAAGCTCATCTTCGTGCTCGTCGTCCTCACCAGGGTCTTGACCTGACTGCAGTTTGGCTCACCTTCGATGGCCACTGGCACGCTGGAGAAGTGTGCTCTTCACGGATTAATCCCGGTTTCAACTGTACCGGGAAGATGGCAGACAACGTGTATGGTGTCGTGTGGGCGAGCGGTTTGCTGATGTCAACGTTGTGAACAGAGTGCCCCATGGTGGTGGTGGGGTTATGGTATGGACAGGCATAAGCTATGGACAATGAACACAATTGCATTTTATCGATGGCAATTTAAATGCACAGAGATACCGTGACAAGATCCTGAGGTCCATTGTCGTGCCATTCATCCGCCGCCATCACCTCATGTTTCAGCATAATAATGCACAGCCCCATGTCACAAGGATCTGTACACAATTCCTGGAAGCTGAAAATGTACCAGTTCTTCCATGGCCTGCATTCTCACCAGACATGTCACCCATTGAGCATGTGTGGGATGCTCTGGATCGCTGCGTGTTCCAGTTGCCACCAATATCCAGCTCTGTCTCACAGCCATTAAAGATGAGTGGGACAACATTCCACAAGCCACAATCAACAGCCTGATTGTGAAGGACTCTATGTGAAGGAGATGTGTCTCGCTGCATGAGGTAAATGGTCACACCAGATACTGACTGGTTGTCTGATCCACACCCCTACCTTTTTTTTAAGACATCTGTGACCAACAGATGCATATCTGTATTCCAAGTCATGTGAAATTTAAGGCCTAAAGAATGTATTTCAATTGACTGATTTCCTTATTTGAACTGTAACTCGGTAAAAATAATGAAATTGTTGCATGTTGCATTTATATTGTTGTTCAATGTATTTTAGATGCTAATTATTCTGAAAATGTGTATAAAACCTGTATGAATTGTATTTCTAATAATTATAGGACAATATTTTAAGGTGACAATTTCTGAAATATGACATGACTTACTTTTATGATCCTGTATAAAGAGGTAAAAMCAGGAAATGTATCACCTATGCCTCTATTGCCATTTAATCCAATTAGACTGGTTTTGGATTTCTTCCTGACCATGGTGGCTGCCATTGTCGCTCCATTATGGAACTTTGAGTAAGGTGACATAGCCCCTCTAGCAATTGAATAGGATTTCTATGGTGCTGTGACTGTAATGACCATGTTGTGTCTGTGTATTGTCTGTGTCTCTGTCAGGCTGTGTGTGAGATGGATCTCCAAGGTCTGCTGCCAGGTACCTCTTACCTGATCCAGGTTCAGGCCATCTCCTACTGGGGACAGAAACGCCTGAAGAGTGGTCGTGCCCAGCTCACCTTTACCACAAAAACTACAGGTAAACTACTCACCTTTACCACWMAAAMTACAGGTAAACTACTCACCTTTACCACTCAAAATACAGGTAAACTACTCACCTTTACTACTCATACTACAGGTAAACTATTCACCTATACCTCTTAAACTACAGGTAAACTACTCGCATTTACCACTCAAACTGCAGGTAAATACACCTTTACTACTCAAACTACAGGTAAACTACTCACCTTTACCTCTCAAACTAAAGTATAAACTACTCGCCTTACGACTCAATCTACCAGGTAAACTATCATCTTTACACTCAACTACAGGTAAACTATTCCACTTTATACTCAAAGCTACAGGTAAACTACTCACCTTTACCTCATCAAACTACAGTAAAACTAATCGCCTTAACCACTCAAACTACAGGTAAACTATTCATCTTTACTACTCAAACTACGGTACCTACTCACCTTTACTCTCAAACTACAGAAAACTACTCGCGTACTAACACATCAACTACAGGTAACTATTCATCTTCCACTCAAACTACAGGTAAATCTATTCAGCTTTACCACTCAACTACAAGTACACTATTTCACCTTTACCTCTCAAACTACAGGTAAACTATTCACCTTTACCTCTCAAACTACCGGTAAACTACTCACGTTACCTCTCAAACTACAGGTAAACTACTCACCTTACCACTCAAACTACAGGTAACTATTCACCTTTACCTCTCAAACTACCGTAACTACTACACCTTTACTCTCAACTAACACGGTTAAACTCTTGCCGTTACCCCTCAAACTACAGGTAACGACTCACTTTTACCACTAAAACTACAGGTACACTACCTCTTTACCACTCAAACTACAGTAAACTATCACCTTTACCACTCATCGGAAGCACATTTCGTTGAATGCATTCTGTCGTGCACCTGACTAGGCATGCATTTTCCGTTGGACAATGTGTCTGACCGATGTTGACATAAATCCAGTGATTGAATTTGATAATTACACTGTATATATATGTTTTATTGCGAGGTTGCCCTTTACATGGTATGATAGGCCCCCCCCCTGACAAAGAATTCTCAGTACCCACCCCACAAAATCATCCCATCTTCCTGCTGCTATGCTGACTTGAGTGCTCCCTCTGTGGGCAGGCTGAAATACATTATCCTGACCTGGCTGCTTCCTCTGGGGCCAGGCTGAAATACATATCCTGACCTGCTGCTTCCCTCTGGGGCCAGGCTGAAATACATATCTGACCTGGCGCTTCCTCTGGGGCCAGGCTGAAATACATTATCCTGACCTGGCTGCTTCCCTCTGGGGGCCAGGCTGAAAGACATTATCGTGACTGGCTGCTTCCCTCTGGGGCCAGGCTGAAAGACATTATCGTGACTGGCTGCTTCCCTCTGGGGCCAGGCTGAAAGACATTATCGTGACCTGGCTGCTTCCCTCTGGGGGCCAGGCTGAAAGACATTATCGTGACCTGGCTGCTTCCCTCTGGGGCAGGCTGAAAGACATTATTGTGACCTGGCTGCCCTCCTTCTGGGGCCAGGCTGAAAGACATGACCCTCTCCCTCAGAAGCCAGAGCCTGGCTTGTATCAGTCTGTTGATCAGAGCTTATCGACATCCCAACGGTTGTGAGGTCATCAATAGGAGAGGGCCCTGGGGATCCCTCCCAGAGTACCATTTAACCTTTAACCTGACCTTTTAGGTGGTGCACACACAACACACACACACACACACACACACACCAGTATCCGCCACATTCTGTGTTTTTTTTCCCCGTGGCGGTTTCTGTCCTTTAGTAGGTTACATAAATCTTCCCACAATTCTGGCAAAAGCATTTTAAGACACACACACACACACACACACACACACACACACACACACACACACACACACACACACACACACACACACACACACACACACACACACACACACACACACACACACACACACCAACCACACACACCATAGGGGCTTTGGTGAAACCCTCACAGCTTCCTGTTGACTTTGGTCAGTCCTACATGGACTCTTAATGGCAGGCTTAGTAGTTATACTGCGAGCCCAATCCATTTTTAATAAAGTAACTAAAACATGCATGTTATTTTCCTATGGCCCAATTATTATCATTTTTCCTCTAAGGCAGCTTATTCTTTATACGTCTTACATTTTTTCATTCATTTTTATCAGCACCTGGTGTTCCCTGTAGTGTAGCTCAGTTTCGTGGGGCCCCAAGGCAAAGTCTGAGCAAGGCTTTAACCCCCCAAAATATGCAGTATTATAACTAATATCATACYATTTTACACATTCTGCCATGAGGCTGAGAGAAAAGGTTGCTGTTTTAGAGCTCAGGGACTCTTGACAGACGGGACAATCTCACATAATATCATCCCTTGTAAAGGAAAAACCTCGTGCTAAAAAATATATACAGTGTAAATTATCAAATTCAAYCAACTGGATTTATGTCAACTCGGTCAGACAYATAGTCCAACGGAGAAAGGGGATGCCTAGTCAGGTGCACGACAGAATGCATTCAAMWGAAATGTGTCTTCCGCATTTAACTCAACCCCTCTGARTCAGAGWGGTGCRGGGGGGCTGCCTTAAATCGACATCCACATTGGGTTAACTGCCTTGCTCAAGGGCAATACAGCAGATTTTTCCACCTTGYCGGCTTGGGGATTTCAAACCAGCAACCTTTCGGTTACTGGCCCAATGCTCTTAACCCGCTAGGTTACATGTGTTTAATGGCCTTGATTGTTTTATTATAACATTTATAGCACTATTAAATTCATTAGCGATTTGGCATGTTTTTATAGATTTAGAACATAAAAGAACATTTACAAAGCAAACATTATCCTATAGATCTTAAAATATTTTTTGATGAATATTAACAAAAAAATATTGACTCCATCA